>NW_026138030.1:0-276982 GCF_019393585.1 Leptopilina boulardi
CCTTGATAAAAGAGTCCATACCTGTTGGAAACAACAGATGATTTTATTTTAAGAAGTTTTTCTTCTGTCGCTAACAGAATTGATCCTCTTTTAGCAGAGTAGTAGTGTTAACGAGATGGAATGTTTTATACCTGTTGAAAACAACAGGCGATTTTATTTTATGAAGATTTCCTTCTGTCGCTAACAGAATTACTTCTCTGTTAGCAGAGTAGCAGTGTTGACGAAATGGAATGTTTTATACCTGTTGGAAACAACAGATGATTTAATTTTAAGAAGATTTTCGTCTGTCGCCAGCTGAATTGCTTCTCTGCTAGAAGATTAGCACTATCAACAAGATGGAAAGTTTCATACCTGTTGGAAATAATAGACGATTTTATTTGCAGTAGATTTTTGTTTTGTCGCTAACAAAATTGCTTCTCTGTTAGCAGAGTAGCAGTGTTAACGAGATGGAATGTTTTATACCTGTTGGAAACAACAGATGATTTTATTTTAAGAAGATACTCTTCTGTCGTCAGCAGAATTGCTTCTCTGTTATCAGAGTAGCAGTGTTAACGAGATGGAACGTTTTATACCTGTTGGAAACAACAGATGATTTTATTTTAAGAAGATTTTCTTCTGTCGCCAGCTGAATTGCTTCTCTGCTAGCAGATTAGCACTATTAACAAGATGGAAAGTTTCATACCTGTTGGAAATAATAGACGATTTTATTTTACGAAGATTTTCTTCTGTCGCTAACAGAATTGCTTCTCTGTTAGCAGAGTAGCAGTGTTAGCGAGATGGAATGTTTTATACCTGTTGGAAACAACAGATGATTTTATTTTAAGAAGATACTCTTCTGTCGCCAGCTGAATTGCTTCTCTGCTATCAGATTAGCACTATTAACAAGATGGAAAGTTTTATACCTGTTGGAAACAACAGATGATTTTATTTGCAGTAGATTTTTGTTTTGTCGCTAACAAAATTGCTTCTCTGTTAGCAGAGTAGCAGTGTTAACGAGATGGAATGTTTTATACCTGTTGAAAACAACAGACGATTTTATTTTATGAAGATTTTCTTCCGTCGCTAACAGAATTACTTCTATTTTAGCAGTTAGCAGTGTTAACAAGATGGAATGTTTTATACCTGTTGGAAACAACAGATGATTTAATTTTAAGAAGATTTTCTTCTGTCGCCAGCTGAATTGCTTCTCTACTAGCAGATTAGCACTATTAACAAGATGGAAAGTTTCATACCTGTTGGAAATAATAGACGATTTTATTTTACGAAGATTTTCTTCTGTCGCTAACAGAATTGCTTCTCTGTTAGCAGAGTAGCAGTGTTAACGAGATGTAATGTTTTATACCTGTTGGAAACAACAGATGATTTTATTTTTAGAAGATACTCTTCTGTCGCCAGCTGAATTGCTTCTCTGCTATCAGATTAGCACTATTAACAAGATGGAAAGTTTTATACCTGTTGGAAACAACAGATGATTTTATTTGCAGTAGATTTTTGTTTTGTCGCTAACAAAATTGCTTCTCAGTTAGCAGAGTAGCAGTGTTAACGAGATGGAATGTTTTATACCTGTTGGAAACAACAGATGATTTTATTTTAAGAAGATACTCTTCTGTCGCCAGCTGAATTGCTTCTCTGCTGGCAGATTAGCACTATTTACAAGATGGAAAGTTTTATACCTGTTGGAAATAATAGACGATCTTATTTTCAGTAGATTTTTTTTTGTCGCTAGCAGTGTAGCACTATTACCTTGATAAAAGAGTCCATACCTGTTGGAAACAACAAATGATTTTATTTTAAGAAGTTTTTCTTCTGTCGCTAACAGAATTGCTTCTCTTTTGGCAGAGTAGCAGTGTTAACGAAATGGAATGTTTTATACCTGTTGAAAACAACAGACGATTTTATTTTATGAAGATTTTCTTCTGTCGCTAACAGAATTACTTCTATTTTAGCAGTTAGCAGTGTTAACGAGATGGAATGTTTTATACCTGTTGGAAACAACAGATGATTTAATTTTAAGAAGATTTTCTTCTGTCGCCAGCTGAATTGCTTCTCTACTAGCAGATTAGCACTATTAACAAGATAGAAAGTTTCATACCTGTTGGAAATAATAGACGTTTTTATTTTACGAAGATTTTCTTCTGTCGCTAACAGAATTGCTTCTCTGTTAGCAGAGTAGCAGTGTTAACGAGATGGAATGTTTTATACCTGTTGGAAACAACAGATGATTTTATTTTAAGAAGATACTCTTCTGTCGCCAGCTGAATTGCTTCTCTGCTATCAGATTAGCACTATTAACAAGATGGAAAGTTTTATACCTGTTGGAAACAACAGATGATTTTATTTGCAGTAGATTTTTTTTTGTCGCTAGCAGTGTAGCACTATTACCTTGATAAAAGAGTCCATACCTGTTGGAAACAACAGATGATTTTATTTTAAGAAGTTTTTCTTCTGTCGCTAACAGAATTGATCCTCTTTTAGCAGAGTAGTAGTGTTAACGAGATGGAATGTTTCATACATGTTGAAAACAACAGACGATTTTATTTTATGAAGATTTTCTTCTGTCGCTAACAGAATTACTTCTATTTTAGCAGTTAGCAGTGTTAACGAGATGGAATGTTTTATACCTGTTGGAAACAACAGATGATTTAATTTTAAGAAGATTTTCTTCTGTCGCCAGCTGAATTGCTTCTCTACTAGCAGATTAGCACTATTAACAAGATAGAAAGTTTCATACCTGTTGGAAATAATAGACGTTTTTATTTTACGAAGATTTTCTTCTGTCGCTAACAGAATTGCTTCTCTGTTAGCAGAGTAGCAGTGTTAACGAGATGGAATGTTTTATACCTGTTGGAAACAACAGATGATTTTATTTTAAGAAGATACTCTTCTGTCGCCAGCTGAATTGCTTCTCTGCTATCAGATTAGCACTATTAACAAGATGGAAAGTTTTATACCTGTTGGAAACAACAGATGATTTTATTTGCAGTAGATTTTTTTTTGTCGCTAGCAGTGTAGCACTATTACCTTGATAAAAGAGTCCATACCTGTTGGAAACAACAGATGATTTTATTTTAAGAAGTTTTTCTTCTGTCGCTAACAGAATTGATCCTCTTTTAGCAGAGTAGTAGTGTTAACGAGATGGAATGTTTTATACCTGTTGAAAACAACAGGCGATTTTATTTTATGAAGATTTCCTTCTGTCGCTAACAGAATTACTTCTCTGTTAGCAGAGTAGCAGTGTTAACGAAATGGAATGTTTTATACCTGTTGGAAACAACAGATGATTTAATTTTAAGAAGATTTTCGTCTGTCGCCAGCTGAATTGCTTCTCTGCTAGAAGATTAGCACTATCAACAAGATGGAAAGTTTCATACCTGTTGGAAATAATAGACGATTTTATTTGCAGTAGATTTTTGTTTTGTCGCTAACAAAATTGCTTCTCTGTTAGCAGAGTAGCAGTGTTAACGAGATGGAATGTTTTATACCTGTTGGAAACAACAGATGATTTTATTTTAAGAAGATACTCTTCTGTCGTCAGCAGAATTGCTTCTCTGTTATCAGAGTAGCAGTCTTAACGAGATGGAACGTTTTATACCTGTTGGAAACAACAGATGATTTTATTTTAAGAAGATTTTCTTCTGTCGCCAGCTTTAATTGCTTCTCTGCTAGCAGATTAGCACTATTAACAAGATGGAAAGTTTCATACCTGTTGGAAATAATAGACGATTTTATTTTACGAAGATTTTCTTCTGTCGCTAACAGAATTGCTTCTCTGTTAGCAGAGTAGCAGTGTTAGCGAGATGGAATGTTTTATACCTGTTGGAAACAACAGATGATTTTATTTTAAGAAGATACTCTTCTGTCGCCAGCTGAATTGCTTCTCTGCTAGCAGATTAGCACTATTTACAAGATGGAAAGTTTTATACCTGTTGGAAATAATAGACGATCTTATTTTCAGTAGATTTTTTTTTGTCGCTAGCAGTGTAGCACTATTACCTTGATAAAAGAGTCCATACCTGTTGGAAACAACAGATGATTTTATTTTAAGAAGTTTTTCTTCTGTCGCTAACAGAATTGCTTCTCTTTTGGCAGAGTAGCAGTGTTAACGAGATGGAATGTTTTATACCTGTTGAAAACAACAGACGATTTTATTTTATGAAGATTTTCTTCCGTCGCTAACAGAATTACTTCTATTTTAGCAGTTAGCAGTGTTAACGAGATGGAATGTTTTATACCTGTTGGAAACAACAGATGATTTAATTTTAAGAAGATTTTCTTCTGTCGCTAGCTGAATTGCTTCTCTACTAGCAGATTAGCACTATTAACAAGATGGAAAGTTTCATACCTGTTGGAAATAATAGACGATTTTATTTTACGAAGATTTTCTTCTGTCGCTAACAGAATTGCTTCTCTGTTAGCAGAGTAGCAGTGTTAACGAGATGGAAAGTTTTATACCTGTTGAAAACAACAGGCGATTTTATTTTATGAAGATTTCCTTCTGTCGCTAACAGAATTACTTCTCTGTTAGCAGAGTAGCAGTGTTAACGAAATGGAATGTTTTATACCTGTTGGAAACAACAGATGATTTAATTTTTAGAAGATTTTCGTCTGTCGCCAGCTGAATTGCTTCTCTGCTAGAAGATTAGCACTATCAACAAGATGGAAAGTTTCATACCTGTTGGAAATAATAGACGATTTTATTTGCAGTAGATTTTTGTTTTGTCGCTAACAAAATTGCTTCTCTGTTAGCAGAGTAGCAGTGTTAACGAGATGGAATGTTTTATACCTGTTGGAAACAACAGATGATTTTATTTTAAGAAGATACTCTTCTGTCGTCAGCAGAATTGCTTCTCTGTTATCAGAGTAGCAGTGTTAACGAGATGGAACGTTTTATACCTGTTGGAAACAACAGATGATTTTATTTTAAGAAGTTTTTCTTCTGTCGCTAACAGAATTGCTTCTCTGTTATCAGAGTAGCAGTGTTAACGAGATGGAACGTTTTATACCTGTTGGAAACAACAGATGATTTAATTTTAAGAAAATTTTCGTCTGTCGCCAGCTGAATTGCTTCTCTTTTAGCAGAGAAGTAGTGTTAACGAAATGGAATGTTTCATACCTGTTGGAAACAACAGACGATTTTATTTTCAGTAAATTTTACTTTTGTCGCTAGCAGTGTAGCACTATTAACAAGATAAAAATTTCTATACCTGTTGGAAACAACAGACGATTTTATTTTAAGAAGATATTCTTGTGTCATCAGTAGAATTGCTTCTCTGATAGCAGATTAGCACTATTTACAAGATGGAAAGTTTCATACCTGTTGGAAATAATAGACGATTTTATTTGCAGTAGATTTTTGTTTTGTCGCTAGCAGTGTAGCACTATTGCCTTGATAAAAGATTCCATACCTGTTGGAAACAACAGATGATTTTATTTTAAGAAGTTTTTCTTCTGTGGCTAACAGAATTGCTTCTCTTATAGCAGAGTAGCAGTGTTAACGAGATGGAATGTTTTATACCTGTTGGAAACAACAGATGATTTAATTTTAAGAAGATTTTCGTCGGTCGCCAGCTGAATTGCTTCTCTGCTAGATGATTAGCACTATTAACAAGATGGAAAGTTTCATACCTGTTGGAAATAATAGATGATTTTATTTGCAGTAGATTTTTGTTTTGTCGCTAGCAAAATGGCTTCTCTGTTAGCAGAGTAGCAGTGTTAACGAGATGGAATGTTTTATACCTGTTGGAAACAACAGATGATTTTATTTTAAGAAGATACTCTTCTGTCGTCAGCAGAATTGCTTCTCTGTTATCAGAGTAGCAGTGTTAACGAGATGGAACGTTTTATACCTGTTGGAAACAACAGATGTTTTAATTTTAAGAAAATTTTCGTCTGTCGCCAGCTGAATTGCTTCTCTGCTAGCAGATTAGCACTATTAACAAGATGGAAAGTTTCATACCTGTTGGAAACAACAGATGATTTTATTTTAAGAAGTTTTTTCTTTTGTCGCTAGCAGATTTGCTCCTCTGCTAGCAGAGGAGATGTATTAACCAGATGAAAAGTTTCATTCCTGTTTGAAAAAACAGACGATTTAATTTTCAGAAGATTTTTTTTTGTCGCTAGCAGATTTGCTCCTCTGCTAGCAGAGTAGAAGTATTAACGAGATTGAAAGTTTCATACCTGTTTGAAAAAACAGACGATTTTATTTTCAGTATATTCTTCTTTTGTCGCTAGCAGTGTAGTACTATTAACAAGATAAAAGATTTCCTACCTGTTGGAAACAACAGACGATTTCATTTGATAACGATTCTTTTCTGTCGCTAGCAGAGTAGCACTATTAACAAGATGAAAAATTCCATACCTGTAGGAAACAATAGATGATTTTATTTTAAGTAGATTTTCTTCTGTCGCTAACAGAATTGCTTCTCTGTTAGCAGAGTAGCATTGTTAACGAGATGGAATGTTTCATACCTGTTGGAAACAACAGATGATTTTATTTTAATAAGATTTTTCTTTTATCGCTAGCAGAATTGCTCCTCTGCTAGCAGTGTAGCACTATTAACAAGATGGAAAATCTCATACCTGTTGGAAAAAATAGACGATTTTATTTTTAGTAGATTTTTCTTTTGTCGGTAGCAGAGTTGCTCTATTATCAAGATAAAAAATTCCATACCCCCTTTGGAAAGAACAGTTGATTTTAATTTAAGAAGATTTTCTTCTGTTGCTAGCAGAGGAACAGTATCAACGAGCACTATTAACAAAATAAAAAATTCCATACTTGTTGGAAACAACAGATGATTTTATTTTAAGATTTTTCTTCTGTTGCTAGCAGAATTGCTTTTCTGCTAGCAGAGTAGCACTATTAACAAGATGGAAAGTTTTATACCTGTTGAAAACAACAGATTATTTTATTTTAAGAAGATTTTCCTTCTGTCGCTAATAAACTATTACTACTAATAAGATGAAAAATTTTATACCTGTAAAAACAACAGATGATCATCAGCGAAGAAGAATTTTCTAAATTTTATCACAAATGCAGAACTTTGTACGAACAGAAAAGTATTCGACCTATTAGCTACAACAGATATTCATCCTGGAAGAAGAATTTTCGTATTTTGTGATTAAAGTAGCACTGCTTATCATAATAAAAGTATCGTACCTCTTGGTCACAACAGACGTTCATTCTCTAAGAAGGATTTCATAGTTTTGCTATAAAATCTACTTTACTTGCAATATGAAAGACCTACTTCTTAAGGTGGTACACGCGCGATAGCACTTTTGTATAGAATTCGATGAAATTGAAAATCTTAACAGTTAATAGCGAGATCTACATATTCTCAAAGTTTTAAAAAAATTGACCGTTTCTGAAACGAGATATACATGTTAAAAGTTTGATACTTTAACATGGTTAACCTATAAAGAGTGCACAAAAACGGCACATTTCTTTCAGTAACTTCTAAAATGTTCTATAGATTTATTTGAAAAACTAAGATATTATAAATAAATATTTAAAGAATTTAAACGAAAAGGATTTAACAATATTAACCGTTTCATTTAAGAGATATATAAGTTTAAAAAATAATAATTTTAACGTTAGTGAAATGGCAAGTCATATATGTGGCAACGTCGCTTTATATAGCTCTCAATGCAAGCTCTTTAAAAATAGAAAAGTGCGCGAAAAATTTAAAAAATGGAAAATAAGGGACAATAATGTTGCAAATGTTGTTTATTTAGTAAAATTAATATTATTGTAGTATATAACAAATTGATATATCTTTTCTTCACATTGATAATTCATATTATAAGTTAAAACAATATAAATGACGGTCACACCAGGTTAGGTTCTTCCTCGGCTTCATGTTTCTTTCTTTCCGCGAGATTCATTGCAGCCAAACTTTTTAATCGGTGATTGATAACATTTGCTTTTGCAAACTTTCCCTTTTCTCGAAGTTGTTTATAAGAAAAATGTTTCTTCATATCAATCGTTTCTTGTTCACCAGATACAATACACAAAATTACAAAATTGCGACGTTGCCACGCTTCGTAACCTGCTTAGTATACTTGTGTATGTACGTGTCTGTATATAGGGCTAACGATGTATTCAGTACAGTGAGGCAAAAAAATTTTAAGCAGCATGCTATAGTAACTGTAGTAGACTATACCATACTATTAGAGTTTACTTTTGAGACTGACTGCTGGAAGTATACTACCTTAACAAAAACAGATTTTTTTATTCTAGGAAGATTTTCGTACTTTTGCTAGTAAACCAGTATTACTTACAAGAAAAACAATTTCATACTTGTTAGCAACAACAATTTTGCATTATCTAAAAAGAGTTTTTAATTTTTTCAACAAAGCAGCACTACTTACAATAATAATAACTCACATGCTGGCAACAACAAATGCTTATGTTCAAAGAAGAATTTTTAACTGTAGCCAAAAAAGGAGCACTACTTATTTAGATTTAGAAAAATATCAAAACTGTTGGCAACAACAACTTTGTTTCTTCAAATTATAATTTGTATAAACATGTATAGAACTATTTGTAAGTCTTTTACTTTTAAATATTAAGAGGTTGATAATATTTTTAAATAAAAATCCTTTATTGAAGAATTAGTTTTATTGTATAATTATTATTATTATTGTACTCATTAAGTTTCGATAAGTTAATTGGTAGAAATATATTTTATTTTATTCGTATCGTATTTGTAAATCAGATTTTCTTCTTTTTTATTCACTTAAACATCACTCTACGAGTATGGGTGAGACTGTCAGAAAAAAGCGATTTGCAATTGGCCTTCCGATTTTTTTAAAAACTGTTGAAATTAATAAGCTTAGTTAAGATCGAGGGTTAGATAGTTTCAACATATATATTGAATAAAAAAAATAATAGAGACTTGAATATTTTCAGAGATATTGCATTTTTTGGCAACTTCAAGTAATTTCGTAGCTTATAAAGTGCACACACAGATTGGATTCAAAAAATTCTAAATTTTTACTTTTCTGTAGAAAAAGATGATTAATCATTTTGAATTATATTTTCATCCATTTTTTTGTATTCTCGCTTGTACTGAGTTAGAAAATTCTAATCTATTCCTTTTTAAGTTTTCAATTGTTTTAAATTCTGTAACACGGAACTAAACATTACAAAAAATACTATCTGGAAATGAATTGCAATATATTTAATATTAATATTTCGCTAACTTTTTTATTCTTTTGAATTTCACAATAATGAACTAACAATAAATCGTACCTTAAATATATTTGAAATTACGTATTTGTATTCAAAACTATATTGGTAGAAGTGTCAATAAGTCGAGCAATAAGTTGCTGGACTTCTGCATTAAAAATCAAAGGTTCAAATCCTCAGACCGAAAACTTTTTATGTATAAAATTGTAAAGTACAGTACATTCAGGTAAAAACATAATTTGTATTCAAAACGATATAACACATATACTCATATTAAGGGGTTATAACAGTGTGACACTTTTAAAAAATAGAATTTTTTTCTTGAATTCTTTGCAAGTTCATTTTATTTTTTATATTCTTTAATTATAGTTAAATATGGGAGACCGAGAAGGAAAGTAAAAAAGTCAGTTTTTTGTGCTAGCGTTAGAAATATTTGTCGGATAAATTTGTCCAATATATTAAATAAGCTTAGACATTCACCTTTTAAAGACATTCGAATTAAACATTAGAATAAATTGACAGCTCACAGTATAACTTTTTTGCAATCTCTTTATCTGTTACTTTCCTCCTCAGCCCCGAGCAGGAAAGTAACAGTATTAAATTATGTAAAATTCTTTAGACTACAGACTGTTATTAATTAGAAATTTTTATATTATGAACACATAAAAGTTCAAGCACACTTTATACTTATTTGGCACATATTTAAAACATTTTATGAATTTAGCTAATTCTTTTAAAGATATTTTATGCTTACCTAGATCATAGATGTTTCTTAAGTAAATCTCTGTTTAATTGTTTTAAACAAATTGGAAAAATAAAGCATTAAATCATTAAACAACTCGGTTTAAAGTAATAAAGTTTAAAAAACGAATTAACAATTATGACAAACATAGTTTCTTTCACAGGCACTAGAAGCTTCATGTGCCCATAATTTGCACACTAAACATTGTATCCATTCATTTTTGTTTAGATTTAATAAATACTTACATTTAATTAAATTCTAATTTATTAATTATTAATTTTAAAATAAACAATTGTGATTGTTAGGTTATATTAATCTGTAAAAACAGTGACTACTTTACACACCATAATAGAAAAGATTTATTCCTAAAATTAAATACGATTTGCATCCATCATTAGTTAAAACATGTTACTATCCTCCTCGGTAACTTTTTTCTTGTATGTCAAAGAAAAATTAAAACTACACAAAAGTGTTAAACATTTATTAAAAATCTATTAACACAACTTAAAGACAGATAATAAGGCTACAAAATAACGAAAGGCATATTTTGTAAAACAATAAAATTAAAAAAATCGAGAGTTTGAAAATTTGAACGAAAATTTTCATTTGACGTTTTTTCTGCGTTTCACACCTGAATCATTTCTAACCTTTCCTATCAGTCCCGGAAACACTATGAAGAAGAAGGGTGAACAGTGCTGACTAAAAATATTTTTGAACTATGTTTATCCGATAATTTGTTTAAAAGTTATAAGCTTTATATTTGCTTGAAAATCGTTAATCGGGGATTTTCGGAGTCGCTGATTTCAAATCTGATGTAAGTTTTTCAAAATTAAAATGTCGGATTCAATATAGCGGACAGGAAAATTAAAAATCAATACAATTTACTATTATCAAATTCGTAATCAGCGACCTTGAAAACCCCTGAATAACGAGTTTTTAGCACAACCGTCAAATTTAAAAAAATATATCCAAAATATATCTTTTTGAAAAAGTAACATCAGATTTGTAATCAATGACCCCAAAAACCTCCGAGTAACGATTTTCAAGCGAATATGTTAAAGTACATTAAAAAATAAGTTGTCTGGATCAGAGGGACCCAGCTCAGGCAAGTACGTACATGAGAGCTGTAAAATAATGTATTAGAAATAATTTTACATAAAAAAATTCTCTTTCTTTTTTTAAGTATACGTTTTCGCTTCAGCTTATCCAATTTGATAACGATTTTGAAAAAAAAATTTCTTAAATAATAGAAGTTGATGAAAAAGCAAATTGTCTAGATGCGAGAGACCCAGCTCAGGCACGAAAGGGTTAAAAGAAAACTTTTTAATCTTTATGGGACTGAGGAAAAAAACACCTTTTATGGCCGGACGAGGCAGCCGGGTACCTATGTTTCATTTATTGAAGATTTTGTATCAAAATAAGCAGTTCAATTCATAAACATTGCTAATAAAAAATTATCATTATTAGTTGTTTATTTAAAAACTGTCCATTATGTATTAAGTATTTTGTATACATTCCCAATTTCATTGATCTTGTATTGAATAGTATCCGTGTATATACTTTTTTGCTAAATTGCAAAACAGGTACATATTTAGGCTGATTATTTATGAAATCAAATATAAAAATGTAATAAATTTTTTTTTTATTATTTAAAATACATTTTTAATAAAAATTAATTCTATTTAAACTTCATTTTTATGGTAAATTTAAAGTTAAAAACTGACGGAGCACTTAAAAGTAGCAAGGTGCCTTAAATGCTTGGGTTACGGTCACGCTACCCGAGCTTGCAAGGGCCACGACAGAACCAAAAACTGTCGGAGATGCGGCAAGGAAGGTCACCTAGTGAAGACCTGCACTGTCAAGAATCCAAAGTTTTTAACATGCACAGATTTGGGGAAGACAGCAACGGACCATGTCGGTGGAAAAACCTAATGTCCGGTTTACGAACGGGAATTGCAGAGGCTTAGGAGAGCAAACCCTTAAAGTTTCTGCAGGTCAACCTGCACACCTGCAGGGAGGCACAAGCTCTTGTGAGGCAAACTGTCATGGAAAAAGGGGTGGACGTTTTGTTCTGCAGTGAGAAGCATAGAAAGAACGACCTTGCCCCTTAGTACCAGGATAAGACAGGAAGAGCGGCTGTGCAGGTGTGCAACCCAGTAGTGGGATTACAAATAGTGCTAGTCGCTATGTAGTGCTTTTTGCTATTTGGGGTTAAACACTTACACATTTTTTAGTGCAATTTGTTCTAAATTATGTCTAAAATGAAATAGCGTTAACAGTTTCTTCAAAACTTAAACTACAATATCGTAATTCCAAAGAGAATATAAACATAACCCTACTGGATAAGACTTTTGACATAGAATACATGTCAATTTCCTAAAAGATTTTATCTACGTAGCAAACCAATACGACACGAAGCTGGAAACAATTCTCTAACTTCATGTTTGCCAACTGTTACTTTACAATAAAATAATTTACAAAAAATTATTTGATTAAATATTTTGATAATTCGAATAAATTTAACCTGAATCCATAATTTTTAATTTCATACTTTCTGCTTTAAAAAGTACTCATAATATAATTTCTATCTTTGAATTTTACCAGCGAAACAATTGTGCTAACCTAAATTTGTGAAACTGATACAATTTTTTTGAGTTACCTAGTAACAAAAAATTCTTTTAAGTGAATGTAGCTTTAAATCGCTACGTAGCGAAATCTTCATAGCACTGTTGCTATTCGTAATCCCACTCCACATCTGCGGGTTGACAGATTTCTGGAGTCGTCCAGCGAGTTCGTGTGGGTGGAGGTGGCAGGCTTGCGTATGTATAGATCTTACTTCTCTCCAAACGATCCGCTGGCAGACTTCGAATCCGAGATTGATGACCTAGAATCGAGCCTTAGAGAATCCACGCTGGATGTCCTCGTCACGGGCGACTTTAATGCAAAGTCGCCAGAGTGGGGTGAGACAAGGCTCGATAAAAGAGGAAAAATGATCGGCGAAATGGTCTCCAGGAACAACTTTCTTGTTGTAAACCGGGGAACGACATGGACGTTTAGAAGAGATGCGATCGGATCGATTATCGATCTAACGATCGCATCGACAAGATCATTCTGCCGCATAAGCGACTGGCGGGTCTCTGAGGAATATACCGCAAATGACCACCAGTATATTGAGTTCTCAGTCTCAGTGGGAGACACACGAAGAGGTAGCAGACAGGAAGTACGTAGTCGAAAATACCCCTCGTGGAATACTAGGAGACTCAACAAGGAGAAGTTCGTCCGGTCTCTTCAAGAGGCAAGCCTCATTGAGGATTTGTGCTGGGTGAAGAGACCGAACAGTCTGGAAGCAGAGGTACGAACGGTGAACAAAATGATTTACACCGCTTGCGACGCGTCAATGCTGTGTCGTAAAGGTACCTCTTCAAAGAAACGCTCCTTGCACTGGTGGTCAGAGGAATTGGTCTCCTTGTGGAAGGAATGTACACATGTTAAAAGGACATACACCCGATCTAAGGGAGATCCTTCGCTTAAAAGCGCATATAAGGAGGCCAAAAGAAACCTCAAGAAAGAGATCCGCGCGTCGCAAAGCCGTAGCTGGAAGGACCTAATCGAAGAAGTCGATAAGGACCCATGGGGTCTGGCTTTTAAAATCGTTACTAAGAAATTAGTGACGAGGCAAAAGACCTCCGGCCTGGACAATCCCGATTGGGTCCGCCAGATAATAAAAGCTCTGTTTCCTCCTGCAGAGCCGTGGCTTATGACGGACTGGAGTTCCTGTCAGGTCAGAGAGGAGAAACTCTTCACTCTTACGGAACTGCGAAAAGCAGGTAAGAGATTAAAAACACGCAAGACACCTGGAATCGATGGGATAAGTAACGAGACCCTTAAAATGGTAATCGAAGCTTCACCCCAGATTCTGCTGAAATGCTTTAATCTCTGCCTGGAGAGAGGAGAGTTCTTCCAGGACTGGAAAAGACAGAGGCTAGTCCTCCTAAGGAAATGTGATAAACCTCTGGATTAGGTCTCTTCGTTCACGCCTTTATGCCTGTTAGATAAGATGGGAAAACTTCTAGAGGACATAGTTCTGCAGAGAATGCAAGCACATTTGACCGTAGAAAATCGTCTGTCCGATTACCAATTTAGTTTCCGTAAAGGCCTGTCCACAGTTGATGCCATTCAGGAAGTAGTGGACCTAGCCAATAAAGGAAAAAACAAATTGGGACCGGGGAAAAAGAAGAGCTTCTGCTCATTAGTGGCAACCGACATACTAATTGAGTTTAATTCCGCGAGATGAGAAGATCTCATCGAGTCGATGCGTAAGAAAGGAATACCTGTTGCGGATAATGGACAATTATCTTAGCGATAGGTGGGTCATATACGAGGGAGACACCTGTACTCTCAAAAAAGAGATGCAGTGTGGGGCCCCTCAAGGCTCGGACCATTCGTATGGAGTGTATCTTATGATGAATTCTTGCGAATGGGGCTACCCGAAGGCTCGGTAATCATCGGCTTTGCGGACGACGCAAATCTTGTGGATTTGGTGAACGAATGTCTGAGACGAGCTAAAAGCTGGATGGAGGCCAGAGGCCTTCAAATGTTAAACCACATAGCTACGGCGTCAAATAAGGCGATTGAATGTGCGGCAAACTTGACCCGCCTGATGCCTAACATTGGCGGGCCAAACGAAAATAAAAGAAGACTGGTAGCGAGTGTTGCCCACGCTAAGCTGTTTTATGCAGCACCAGCGTGGGCTCCCTCACTCCGAACAAACAGGAGTCTGACTATCTGTCAGGAGATACTGTCCGCGCAGAGATGCATTACCACTTGTATCATCTCTGCATATAGGATGGTATCCACGAGTGCTGCGCAATTCCTTGCGAGTGTCCCGCCAGCAGATCTTTGGCAAGGGAAAGGGAGGAAGTCGACGCCCTGTTTAAGGAACGACTGTCCTCCGACGACGTAATTAAGCTCAGCAAGGACTGTATACGCGTTAACGCGAGACGCAGGCTCATAGACAGATGGCAGGAACGATGGGATAGGGAGGAAAGAGGTCGATGGACCTATCGCCTGATTCCAACACTCGCTACCTGGATAAACCGGAAGTACGGCCAAGTGTCGTATTATTTGACGCAAGCGTTGTCAGGTCACGGGTGTTTTAACTCGTACCTGCAGCGCTTTAAGAAAATTGACACTAAGGCGTGTACTTACTGCCATTCCCTTCAGGATGACGCAGAGCACACCCTCTTTAAATGCAGTAAATGGGAAGCGGAGAGGCTTGTCATATTTGCCGGCGTAAAATGTAATTTTGCGCCGGAGAACATGGTATCGCTGATGACCTGCTCCCAGGAAAACTGGCGGCACATCGAGACCTTCATAACATTTGTAATGAAGGTAAAAGATCTCGATGGCCGCAAAAAATAGTGAATTGCACATAATTATTTATTTATTATTTTTTATTTATTTCTTTTTACACTATTATTTGTTTTGTCCCTTTTACACTTTATGTTTCTTTTGTATTTTTACCTCTTTTTACTTGTCTTTTTTACAATTTTAATCATTTTATTTTACTAATTTATACCAATTTTTATGGTTGCTTTTTGTCTTTTTACATTTTTAATTAGTGATTTTTTATTTTATTTATTTTTTTTAATGTGTTGTTTTGTCAATTCCGTTTTTTAAAAATTAACGCAGGAATGGACGAAGCCAGTTTCATCCGGCAGAGATGGAGTGCCGCTCTCGAAGGCAAAAGTCTTCCGACGGTTCCGAGGGTGGATATAGGGCTCCAAATCAAGGGTTACGGGTTTTAGTGGGTCGGGGCTGGTAGAAGGTCGCCAGCTGTATTTTTACCAATCTCACATAACCTCGGTACGCGGAACTGAGGTATCTGTATGCAGATTTCCCAACAGTTCCTAAGCAAAAAAAAAAAAAAAAAGTTAAAAACTGACAATTTCTTCTGAATATTATTATTTAACTATAGTAACTAAATTACATATTTTATAAAAAAAATTATAAAAATTTACTATAAAAATTAGTAATAATTATTTAATGTAATTTTTCATAATTTTTAATAGAAATTTCTACATTTATCTGCATGTTGCTCTATTACTTTATGAAAAATATTTTTTTCTCAAAATTAAAAAATAAGAATTAACAATTAAAAAGATCGGACAAGTGCGAGTTACACTCGCATTAAAACCCAGGGTTCTGTACCCTTAAACCTAAAATTTAAGGGAGTAAAAGTGTGAAGGCAGCTGGAAAAATTCAAATTTTGCTTAATTTTTCCTGTAATGTGAGCATGAAAACACATAGATAGACACATAGTCACATATATCGAAAATTATCAGTTTTTCCTTGAAAACGCTAAGATTATCTACTCTAATCATGCTCACTATATGTTTCTTGTAAGCTACACGTAAAAATATATAAATTTAAAGCCCTTTAGATAAAATTTTCTTCGTTTTTTGAAGAAAATTCATGATTTTTATCGAATCGTTCTCGCTATATTTTTTTGCTATCTACACATAAAAATACGTAAAAATGTATAAATTTGAATCCCTTGAGATAAAATTTTCTTTTTTTTTGGAAAAATCCATGATTTTTTCTAAAAATATGAGTTCTCCTTAAAAACAATATGATCATCAAATCCAATCGTGCTCGATATATTTTTCCTGTAATTTATACGCAAAAATACGCATGTATACCAAATATTAACTGTCTTGGTCAAATAGTGTGTGTGCTAGGAGGATTAAACGCTTTTTTTCAAAATTTTTGATTTTTCCTTGACAACGCTATAATAATCAATTCCTATGAAATTCGCTATATTTTTTCTGTAATCTACACATCAAAATACATATGTGACAGTCCCCGAGAGAAGGGACCTTAGCTCACCAAAACGAATTTCACAGGGCAAGCGTTTGAAGAAGAAGCAGAAACGCGGAACTCGAAGAGTGGGGCGGAACTTCTGAAAAGTTCCCCCACCACACTAACACAACGTTGTGTTTCTGTATACGTGAGCTTCGTCTACTTCGTGTATCTTCGGGTCTCAGTCAGCACGAACCGAGCGAAGCTCACGTACGCGAGAGTATAGTTGTGTAAGTAAAGTAGTGGGGCTGATTTCTTGAGTGCCACAATCCGCCTCGAAATGCGCTTGACATACCCATCTTCAAAATGTTATTGTGTCAAAAGCAATTATCCTAATCAGTTTTTGACTTTTGCATGTGAAAAAGCAATTCAAAATCTATCATTTACCATATAAAACTCAATATTGACCTCTGGTGAGCTAAGGTCCCTTCTCTCGGGGACTGTCACATATGTGTACCAAATTTCAGCCCTTTACATAAATTCGTGTGGCCGCTAGTGGGGGAGGGGTACATGCCTTGCTTCACTAGTCTCATTAATAGGGTTCCCTCTTCGGGTACGGAACCCTAAAAAGATTATATTGTTATGAATCACATTTATTTCCAATACTTTTGTATACAGTGGGAGTATTTGAAAAAGTAATTAATACAAGGCATGTCAATGATAATTAAAAATTTTATGCGTGAAATATATGTGACGCTCCACGGTGAAAGGGACCTGAAGTCGAGAGCAGCTAAGGTCCCTTTCACCGTAGAGCGTCACATATATCTAATATATAAGTATTAAAATGGATTGAAAAACTGGAAAAGCATATCGAGTGTGATACCGCTACCATTTAACGATCCACAACGATTCTTCAAACCTACATGTTTTAATTTAAAAATTTAACACTCAACAAAACATATGTGGACGTTACCATAAAAATGGCCCATATATATAATCATATTCCTAACAAAATTTGAAAAGTTTTAAGTTATCTTACGCCTCTTTTGGTGAAAAAGAAAAACGAAATCAAAGATTCAAGTACGAATATTTATAATATTTCTGGGATAGTTATTCAGATCATAATTTTTTTAATTCAAAGACACGTCTGTGATGACAAATGAATAGGTTTTTAATTTTTTCATAAACGATTTTAAAAATACAGAGAATTCGAGAAAGTTGACCCTTTTCTCTAAAATGAGATTTTTAATTAAGTAACCGAATTTTTTATGGTGTTAACGTTTAGATAAGAATGATTTGTTTATTTTTAAAAAAGAGAAGGAGAAAATAAGAATAACCTGATTATTAATTAACCTTTAATTAATTATTAATTAACAATTTGGAAGTAAATAATCTGAGTGCTCGTCTGAGTGTCATTGAAAAGTCACGTGCCGCTACATATTTTAAGCTCCGAAATTTACTTAAAATTAAAAAAGATTTTTTATGCTTAAGGGGGCCATTCATTAATTACGTAAGGCTCCTTAGGGGAGGAGGGGTTTATAAGATATAATGTAAGAAGGGGGAGGGGGTCCGAAAATCTTATGACCCCCCCTACAGCTTATATCTTTAACTTTAACGATACAAAAAAGAAAATTAAAAAAAAAATTTTCATTTTTTTTTGTAAATTTCAAATTGATCCTGGTTATGAAGAAATGATCAAAATCTAATTCTAGATACGGCATTTAAAAGCTTATTTCATCACCTTTCAAACGCTTTTTTGAAAATTTTTCTACGATGATTTTTGAAAAAGATATGACTATTTGTATAAAAAAATGACCCATGTCTGTCAAATGAACAAGTGCAAAAATTTTAAACAATTGAAAATTTTTCATGTTTGTAAAATACACTAGTAGTAAATATTCAAACAATTAAAACTTTTATGTGTGCACCAGTAAAAAATTTTCCAACAATTAAAAACTTTTTGTTTGTAAAATACACCAGTACTAAATGCTCCAAGAATTAAAATATTTTAAAGTTTGTAAAATACACCAGTACAAAATGTTCCAACAATTAAAAACTTTTTGTTTGTAAAATACACCAGTACTAAATGCTCCAAGAATTAAAATATTTTAAAGTTTGTAAAATACACCAGTACAAAATGTTCCAAGAATTGAAATAGTTTAAAGTTTGTAAAATACACCAGTACAAAATGTTCCAACAATTAAAAACTTTTTGTTTGTAAAATACACCAGTACAAAATGTTCCAACAATTAAAAATTTTATGTTTGTGAAATACACCAGTACAAAATGTTCCAAGAATTGAAATAGTTTAAAGTTTGTAAAATACACCAGTACAAAATGTTCCAACAATTAAAAATTTTATGTTTGTAAAATACACCAGTACAAAATTTTAATATGTAATAAAAAACAACTTACCTGACAAAAATTTTTACTTCTGTAATATACACCAAAAAATATTTTTATGATATGTATTAAAGACATATGAAAAATATCTTTAATGAGAAAAAAATACTTTCTTCAAGATCTGTTTAAAACACACAATATAAAAAAAATTTTGTGTATAAATGAGACTGATTCCTTTGCCAATCTACGACGATCCAACGGAGTACGTTTACGATCCCCAACTTAATTTGAATATTAGCGAACTATCCCCTGAACTCATAGAATATAGATTAACACTCAAGGACAAGACAGAAGTAGTGAAAAATGTTACCCTATCACCGATATGGGACAGCAAGAAAACCGACGTAGCTTTAGCAGACTTAGAGCGACAGTGGAATACCCTTAGTCAACATCGAACCATATTACACGAACATGAAATCTCGTCATATTTAACTTGGGGAAGATGCACTCTTTTGGTATTGTTATTTCTCCCTTACTTTTTTCGAGAACAACTTAAGAAGATTGCAAAATGTATCATACCATTTCGTAAAAAGGAGAAAAAAGTGATGCTACCAGAAATCATTTGTCATACCCCTCAAGAACAAACAGAATCAACTAGTGAATCCAATACCCTTCAACAACAAAATCCATCAATATTAACCGGAAAAATTAAATTAGTCCCATATTAACAAAAATTGAGAAATAAAAAATAATAACAACAAAATGCTTCATTAAAGCTTATAAAAATTAAAAAAATGTTTTTTCAATTAATTATTTAGGAATAATTGTTTATTACATTATTTATATAAATGGGACTAACCACTTGTATAAGTTATGAATCCATGGATTATATGTAATAGTTTGTGATTTTAAGCTTCCATGTATAAAATTTAAGCATTCTATTAATGAATAATAAACCTATATAAAAGAGTAAAGAAACAAAATTTATTTGCATAATTGAATCTTCTACTCCAAAAATATTATATGTAAGAAATGTAGGATAACAGTACATTGTAACATCGATTATTCTTAATAATTGAATTACTCAAAACATAAGCCTTGAATAATTCAATTTTTAATAATAATCGATGTATAAAAAACACTTCATTCTGAACGTTGACGATATATTTTTCAAAAATCTAATAACTTATGTAAAGAAAATACGATTCAAAATAAAACTTACCTAATTGGAAACAAACAAAACAGATTTATACCTTGCTATATTCAGTATAAACAATTGGATTTTTATTCACATAATGTTCACTTATTCTCATTAAAGAGTGCTACGTCTCAAAATTAACAATAGTAATTCATTTATAATAATTTCAAATACTAGCTAAGGATACTAATACTAAAAAAATACGGAAGTGTTTCATAAGAATTAATTGAAATTTAAAAAATTCAAAATCAGCGCCCTCTATAACCTCATAGTAATGAGATGGAATGGACAGAATTAAAAAGTTTAAAAAATTTTCAATCCGCCATTTTGAATTTTTGTGTAAATGAAAAATTCAAAATCAGCGCCCTCTATAACCCCATAGTAATGAGAATGAATGGAAATAATTAAAGTTTAAAATTTTTCTATCGGCCATTTTTAATTTTTTAATAAATAAAAAATTCGAAATCAGCGCCCCCTATAACCCCATAGTAATGAGATTGAAAATTTCATATGTAAATTCACCAATTTGAATTTTTGTGTAAATAAAAATTCGAAATCAGCGCCCTCTATAACCCCAAAGTAATGTGATGGAATGGACATAATTAAAGTTTAAAATTTTTTCAATCCGCCAGTTTGAATTTTTTAGTCAATAAAAAATTCGATAATAGCGCCATCTATAACCCCATAGTGATGAGATTGAATGGAAATATTTAAATTTTCATAATATGTCAATTCACCAATTTCAATTTTTGTGTAAATGAAAAATTCGAAATCAGCGCCTTCTATAACCCTCTGGAAAAAAGTTTTAATGTTATTAATTAAATTTAAAAAAAATTATTGATATTTATTGTTAATAATAATTGTAATTTAATTTTATTATTATTATTTCTATTATTATTATTATTATTATTATTATTATTATTGTTTATAATAATTATTATTTATTTCATGTTGGTAATTTTGAAAGCAATTCTATTAGGAATCTGATTTCTTTACATTATATATTTAAATGGCTTAAATACTGCCATCTGTCGGTGCACCCTACCAACTTGCGATTTGCTGTCGGTATATGTATACTGTTACAATACACATTATTTTAGATGTATTAATCATTTAATATTAATAATTATTCAATGATAATTTTATTTTTCAATAATATAATTACATTTTTCCACTATTTTTTATTACATTTTACTTATTATTTCTCTATATTTACTTTTTTTTTGTTTAAATATAGACAAAATCTTTACCATTTTCATGAAAATATACTTTACTTGAAATAATTTTTTTTTCACTTACTTTTCAATAATCCAATATAAATAGGGTATCTATTTATTCATGAACACTTTTTCTATATATTCTAATACTTACCCAACCTTATTTTTATATTTAAACTGTAAAAATAATCAAAAAAACAAAACGTCGGCTCCCCGACGCTTTCCCGACGTTTAAACGTCGGCTAAGCGCACAACCTATCCGCCAGGGATGACAAAGGAAGTTTGATCTGTAATGTAAACTTTAATTGATTGGAAAATGTGTTGTGTTTAGGACACGATACAATATGCGTTAAGAATATGTGTTCTATCTTGACCACAATACATTAGTAGATTTGTAAATGTATCGTGTTCAAGACACAATACATTTGCATAATGCCTAATGTGTTGTATCTTGAACACGATACATTTACAAATCTACTAATGTATTGTGTTCAGGATACAACACAATAGGTATTTTACAAATGTGTTGTGTCCTGAACACAACACGTTAGTGGATTGGTAAATGTAACGTATTGAAGGAACGACATAATAAGCGTTATGCAAATGTATTGTGTCTTGAACTCGACACATTAGTAATTTGATAAATGTGTCGTGTTGAGGAAACGCTACGACACGACACAATCTTTCCGAGATAGACCCTGTATATAACCTTAAATTTTTCTATTTAAAAATTTTTTCGATTATTATTCTTTATTCTTGAAATATCATATATGCACATATTATTATTATTACAAATATTTAAAACAAAATGTCATAAATATCACCAATAAAAATATGTGCATATATTCTAATATTATTTCTACGAGTATTTATAATTAAATATAACATTGAAAATTGAAAATTATATTCGCATAGTTAATTGAAAATCTTTAATTTTAGTGCTGTAAATGCTACAAGTGTGTTAATAAATATTGCAACCGCGTTCAATATGTTGCGGCAATGTTCTCAATCCAAAATTGTAAAAGTTAGTAAATGGGAATGTTGCGAATGTGTTAATGAACATTGCGGCAGCGTTCTGAGCGCATTAAACGTTGTGGCAATGTTCCCCACTTAAAATTGAAGAAAGTAGCGAACGACAATGTTGCGAGTGCGTTAACGAACATTGCGGCAGCGCCCTGAGTGCGTTGGACGTTGCGGCAATGTTCATAATTTAAAATTTACAGGAATTATTGATTGCAAATGATAACAATAGATACCTTATTTTGTGAGGCAAGCTATCATCACTTGTAGGTCCAAAATGAGTATAAATAGGCATAGGAACCACATTAAAAATTGGACTTCTCGCGAAAAAAAAAATTATACAAGATAAAAAAAAATTTTTTATTAAAAATAATATTTAAAATAAATCTACGCGGTGAGATTTTCCGTGAACAAAAATTCTTCAGTTCCCATCTTCTTCTGCACTATTTTATTACGTATTCTGGGCCTAACAATTTTACATGCCTATGACAATGCAACATCAAAGTTGTAATTGTCACAAATGGAAAAAGGGTAAATATACCTAAAACCAAACATTTTCCAACAAGGAAAATTCATAAAATAGACCCAAGAGAAAACAAGCTTTTCAATATAACTCGTGCTTGATTTTATCAAGTGCATATTATTATATTTGGCTATACGATTAAAAGAAAATAGAAACTCAGCATTATTGGCATAGTAACAGGCCCAGAGCTCACGCCTTGATCACGTGTTAAAAACCCTTAGTCCACAAAATTTTCCCACCTGAAGTCTCTAAACGTTCATATAAAAGAACATCGCGGAAGTCAATTAATTGCAGTACAACTCTCATTCGCGAGTCAGCTCTGAAATTTTTCAGAGGCATAGAAACGATTTTCAGACGCCGGGACTAAGCCCGTCCGGGAGTCGGATTTTCAATTTTTGCAATTCCCTACATAGGTAGTGATTAAAATTGGACGGACGAAAATTTAAAGTGAATACTTCACGCCGACGAAGTACAACGGAAGTCGTGTTTAATAAAAATCCAATAATTTGAATAAAATTAAATTATTGAATTTTTGTCTTTTTGACCGGCCAGTCCGCACGTGTGGTGCCTGCGCTGTTTAGATTCGGTGGACCCGTAAGTGCATTCTTGGGCGCTATTAATTTACCTTTTCGCGCTTTGATAAGTGTGTACATTTTTCCGCCCGTCGGATAGCAGCTCCACGCCTCGCCCTCTTTAGCTTGCGACGGTATCATAAGCAGTGGAGTAAGTTTTTAAAAACATGTATCGTTCCATCTTCTTATCTTACTGTATTATTTCAATATGTTAAAGTCGAGATTTCTTTTTATAAAATAAATGTATAAAAGGGTCTTAATTGTTTTATTGTGTTTTATCCCTTAAATTCATTTTCGAATAACGTAACTTGGCAGTTTCTTTTGAAATAGGATACACGATCCCATAAAATAAACGGAATTTTTTTTAATTTCGGCAGCTTGGTGCCTCCAGGTCATAGAAGATAATAATTTTTATAAATTATATTTTTTCGGTTCGTAACAATTACAGGAAAAATAAAGCGAGACCGATTGTATTTCATGGCTTTGAACTAGATAGGAAAGAATTCGGTTTTTTTCGATAAAATTGTAAAAAATGAACCTGCCCCCCTTTACTTTTACATTATTGTATATGAAGAACTTTCATTTAGTACACATACGTATTTTTACGCGTATATTACAGGAAAATTATAATGAGACTGAACAGATTGGATGGCTACGAGCTAGAAAGGAAAGAATTCGGTTTTTTCGAAAAAATTACAAACAATTGCACTGTCCCCCGCTTAACTGCCATGTTTTACTATATGAAGAACTGCCATTTAGTAGATATAGGTATTGTTACCTGTAGATTACAGGAAAAATATATCGAGCCCAATTGGATTTGATGGCTACGAGCTAGAAACGAAAGAAATCGGTTTTTTTTCGAAAAAAAATTACAAAAAATGACACTTTCCCCCTCTTAACTTCTACATTTTTGTATATGAAGAACTTTCATTTAGTACACATACGTATTTCCACGAGTATATTACAGGAAAATTATAGCGAGACAGATTGGATTTGATGGCTATGAGCTAGATAGGAAAGAATTCGGTTTTTTTCGATAAAATTGTAAAAAATGAACCTGCTCTTCCTTAACTTTTACATTATTGTATACGAAGAACTGCCATTTTGTACACATTTGTGTTATTACCTATTTATTACAGGAGTAATACAGGGTGTCTCATTTTAATCTATCAGGCAAAATAACTTTTAATCAGTTGATTTTACAAAAAAATGTTTTACACAAAAGTTATTTTGCTCAGAGGGGGACATCCAGTGGTAAACTTGAATTTTACTTATATGACCTAATTTATGTCATTTCAAGGTCAATTCATTTTTTTAAATGGAACTTGGACGATTTCAACGTGGAATTTCCTTCTATTCCGATTTGTAACATGAAAAGTAGATGATTCCATTAAAAAAAATTAGTTGAAATTGAAATGACCTAATTCAGGTCATTTAGGACAAATTTAAGGTCATCATTGAATATTTCCCTTTAAGCACAACAACAACTTTTGACTGAAACATGTTTTTGTAAAATTAATTAGTTTAAAGTTATTTCCCCAAATACAATAATAATTTAATGACCTGTTTGTCCTAAATAGGTCGATCTATCGAAAAAGTGCATCAACGATTTCGACGTGGAATTTTCTGCTCTATCGATTTCCGGCATAAAAAGTAGGTGGTTTCATTTTAAAAAAATGAATTGACCTTGAAATGACCTAAATTAGGTCATATAGGTCAAATTCAAGTTTACCACTGGATGTCCCCCTCTGAGTACAATAACTTTTGTCTAAAACATTTTTTTGTAAAATCAACTGATTAAAAGTTATTTGGCCTGATAGATTAAAATGGGACACCCTGTATAGCGAGACCGATTGTATTTGATGGCTATGAGCTAGAAAGGAAAGAATTCGGTGTTTAGGAAAAAATTGCAAAAAGAGACCCTGTCCCAGTCCCTTAACTTCTACATTGTCGTATATGAAGAACGGCAACTAAATATACATACGTATTTTTACGTGTAGATTACAGGAAAAATATAGCAAGAACGATTGTATTTGATGACTATGAGCTAGATAGGAAAGAATTCGGATTTTTCAAAAAAATTGCAAAAAATTACCCTGTCCTCTAGCCTTAACTTTTACATTTATATATATGAAACACTTCTATTTAGTAAACTGTGACGTTGCACAATTTTGCCTAACTATTATTTACATTTTCCTTGAAAATATACATTAATAAATAACTAGCAACTTTGTCGTCCGCAAGCGGCCGACTACGTTGCTAGTGTGCATTAACCATATTTTTTATTCATTTTTTTCAAAAAAATATAATATTAGAAATGTAAAACAAATATTTATGTGGTGAAACTTAGTTCACATTATTATCAGTTGTACGAATTATTTTCTTTTCACTAGTGTCATGTAGAGAATGTTTAATTTTTAAATCTTGTGTTAATAGAATTCTATTAATATTATTACTGGGAAAAGTATTAAAAACAGAACAAGATTTTAAAAAATAATTTTTATGTTCCTGAGTTCTATTTATGAAAAGACGGTTCTAATCATTCTCTATTATCGAATTCCTATTGTGGGACGTTCTTACTGCCGGAAAATGATTTAAGCGATTATTTTCAAACATTGAGTTAAAATGGTTTCTCATTTTGTTATTATCAGTTTCATAATTTACACGGTTTGGCATTACGTTAAATAATATAGATGTTGCAAATGCTATTGCATATACTCCACACTCAACACTACCAAAAAGTTGTTGATCAACAGCTTCAAAAACTACTGTTGGTTTAAAAGAGAACAATCTAATTAAGTATTTTATTTGATGCACATTTAAACACCCCGCATTAAGGCTATCAAAAATATAAAGCCTTACTCTATCGTAATAGACACAAATTCAGTGACCATAATTGTTATTACCTCTAAAAAGTATTTGAATATGTTTATCACCTTCTCTAATTGGGACAATAAAATCAAGCATTAATGCATACAAAGTACTTTGCATATTAAAAAAAGAATTGGAATCTTTTCTGGGTGTACTTCCGAAGTAGGGGTACCTCCGATCTTAATGAAACTTGGTATACTAACGTATTTTAGTGCGCTGATTACGAAAATGATAGTGAAAATTGGCGCAAATTTGATTATCATGGTAAAAACCATAAAAAACACCATAAAATAATGGTTTTTTACGATTATCTCGTAAAAAACAAAAAATTTCGAAAAAAGTTTTAGACAAAAGTTGTAGATCTCAAAAAAACACACATTTTATGTTTTATGCATTTTTTACCAAAAGTCATTATTTTTCGAGAAAAATCCAAAAAACGAAAAACACCATGATAATGAAAACATATACAGCAGTCATGGTTAGACATATTATTTGATTCGTATACAGTATCATATTCACCATTAGTCAGGATCTAACGAATTCCGCAAAATACTTTCGGCCATATCCACCCCCTCTCGCCAAGGTTTTTTTTAAAAAGAAAAGCGAGCAGTACCTTACGCGGCCGAAGGCCGTGTTTACTATTTTGCGTTTACCGCTGCTGTGGACTCCACCCCACAATTTCCAATGTAATTTAACAATTTATTTCTATTTTCAATAATTTTTAAATCTTTATCACTTAAAATAACAAACTCTTTTATGTTGGACATAGTATACTTCGTTTAATTTTATTTTATTAAATATACCCAATTTTGCCTTTAATTCAATACAACTAATTTTACCTTTTACTAAATATAACCAATTTTGCCTTTAATTCATTATAACCAATTTTACCTTTTATCCAATATAACTAATTTTTCCTTTAATCAAATATGACCAATTTTGCCTTTTATCCAATACAACTACCAAATATCCAATAGAATGAGAGAACTATGAGTAACTATGAATCAGTAACTACTGATCAGCCAATAAGTGCAAAATGGACACTCTTATATGAGTAATCAGTAGTTCATTACAAATAACATATATACATATTTATACCTCTATTAAAACCCCGGAACAAATACCACAAAAAAACCAACCCTTGGACAATAGAACCTTTGTTAATGAGGATTAACTCTGAGGACCCAGGTAATAATTTCTTTATCCCTATATTATCACATGGAAATATAAATATAAAAGTCAAAAACTGAAGAGGTAAATTATATATCTCTTTCTCACATCAAGGAATATAACATATAAACTTTTTCATTTAATATTGCATTTCTCTATTTAGAGGACTCAAAATAACATAAGAATATCTTCGCGTAAAAATCTTACTCTTCTTTTTTCTGTTTTCAAAATAAAAAAATATGTATATACTAGTATTAGACCCGCAGAACAATTACCACAAACAATACCAATCCTTGGACAATAGAGCCTTTGTTAATGAAGATTAATTCTGAGGGTCCAGGTAATAATTTTTAAATTTTTTTATAAAAATTTTCTGGGGCTCTAATACAAGTAGGGGAGAGTGATAAACAGTGGGACAGTTTAAACAGTAGGATACTTTAACTTTTAAATGTAAACCATGTTTATGACAACACACTATCTCCAAAAATTTTAGCTACATTGATTCATTATTTACAAAGAAATTTGGAAAAAACTGTTTTTGACGTTCCGAAGTAAATTTTTTCTTGAAATACAATGCTGATTTTTATATAGATAGGACAGTTTTAAAAAAAGTGTAATTGTTACTTCGTTTACTCATGTTTTTAAGTATAATATCCAATAATTTTAAATATTTTAAAATTTCACAAACAATTTTTATTTAAATTATTTCTTGCGATTGCTCAATTTAAACAGTGGGACATTAAACACTGGGACAGGCAAAAATTTAAGTTTATGAAAAGTGGATTTTGGCAACACTAATTATAAGTTGTGTCAGCTATACGCATGCGCATTTATACTTACACAGCGACTAAAAAAGTGATTTTTTATGTTAAAAAACATTAAAAAATTTATAATTATTACAATTACGGCAACATTTAAAAAGTAACACTTGACAAGAGAACGACTATTCAAATTTTGCTCCAAATTTTTTTTAGGTTATGACCAAATTATGACGTATGATCAGCAGTACTGTAAATAAAAAAAAAAGTTATAGAAATTTTTCATATGAAACTTGACATCGTATTATAAAAATGTAAAATATTATTACATTATGAATGTTTTGCAACATTTGTTAACGTTAACGTCCCACTGTTTATCACAAACTTTCAAAACAAGAAAAATGTATCAAGTTCCAAAAACTTGAAATTTTTCTATTTAATCACAATATAATTTAAATAGAATATATGTGACCTGGACAGGTAAAAGGGACCTCTGGTCCGAAAAAATCGATTTTCACTTTTTGGTTGTTTCTTATAGTAAAAGAGGTGCTCTTTTCAATACAACAAACCACGCATCTCTAGCTTCATTAGTTTTTTTGCAAATGCGCTTCAAAGATGGACCCGATTGCTTAAACAAATTGTTAAAAATTTCGGGAGAGAATAGGTATAGAAAAATTGATCAAATTAGCTTGAAACTCGTTACTCGGGGGTTTTGAGGGTCGCTGATTACGATTCCGGTGTTAGTTTTTCAAAATTCAAAATGGCGGATCCAATATGGCGGATGGAAAAATTTAAAAAATGATCAAATTAGCTTAAAACTCGTTACTCGGGGGTTTTGGGGGTCGCTGATTACGATTCCGGTGTTAGTTATTCAAAATTCAAAATGGCGGATCCAATATGGCGGATGGAAAATTTAAAAATTGATCAAATTAGCTTGAATCTCGTTACTCGGGGGTTTTGGGGGTCGCTGATTACGAATCAGACATCCAATTTGGAAAATTCCTAATGGCGGATCAATGTAGCGCATTAGAATTTCAATAAATGTACGCTTTTTATTAATTAGACAAACAAATTTTTCTAATTTTATTATTTGTTTTCTATACTGAAACATTTAAGAAATCAAATAAATAATTTAATACAACAATATTTAAAATGATATTGACACTTAAAAGAACAATGATAATGTCATGACAAAGAAAAGCTAAAATAAATTGTTAGTCTCTTAAAATTATTTTTTTTTTATTTTTGCATAGTCTTTTCTTTGTCGGTTAATCAATTTTTCTTTTTTTCCCTAGGCCTACTGATTTTTTAGCTTTACTCTTCTTAGACTTATCTTCTGTCTTTTTTTTTGATGGCGGCAAAGCTAATTTTGTTTTTCCCATTTTTGGTTTCGACATTTCTCTCTTTTTTTTGACGCAGATTTATCGGCATTTTTGTCTTCTGTCGTTTTTTTAACCAGTTTTTCGGCAGGTAATGGCGCTACATCGTCAGCTTTTGTTTTGTCAGTAACAAAATTTCTAATATTATTAAACAAATACCATTGCCTTTCCAAGGGTAAGCCTTGTGGTGTTATAATCTCTGGCATAAGATTATCTACAGGTCCCCGTAAAAGTTCATACTTAGTTGTTTCTTCACTATCTGCAAACTTTTTCGCTTCTACACCATCCGAAGAAATAACAAAATGATGAAAACCTGTTATTCCAACCAAGGGTTTGTAAAAGGTTTTCAAATAGGTAACCCAGTCAAACCAAACTACTTTTTCGCCAGAGACAGCCTTATTGTGACCTGAAGGAGATGAGTCCGTTACACATTTCAGCAAATCTTCATGTGTATCGACATTACTAACAGCATACTTTGATTTAAATATACCAAAGTATCTGTCTGGCGAGAATTTAGTATGGCCTGTTAGAAGAAAATTGAACGATATTTCTTTTTGTAGTCCTTTGTCTACTCGCCACATCAGGTAATCTAGAACACAATTATTTTTATTTTGTCCCACGCAGTTATCACTGAATAAGATTAACGTTTCAGTATTACTGCAATTAGAAAGATGGTGATGAAGCATGCTAACTACACAGTTCGGGCCTTTTCCAATGTCGTCTTTTTCCTCGATCAAATAATTGAACTAAAACAGACAAAAATTATAAAAACTAACTATTCAGCAGCTTTATTAGATTTTATAATGATTTAAAACTCATGGTGGCCGCAAGATTCAGTTTATCAATTTTCCTGACATTTTATTATCATTATAACGAATTCCCCTGACAAAATTTTTTTGTTGACAGCAAAGAAAACCTAAAAATTAGAATTCTTCTTCATAAGAAAATGTAAATTGATTAGAATTTGGATCAATTAAAGTTTGAATGGATTGAGTTTGGGGCTGATTCAATTTATACTGAATTTAAATTAAAAACATTCAAAATTTTAATTAAGTAAATTGATATTTCGATCACTTTCATCTCTAAAAATGAGGAATAATTAAAATATCGGAGATGTGACAACCCTGAAACAACATACCTGAATTTTTCTTTTTCATTGGTAATTCCAAATACTCCGCATTTTCTTGCTGCTTTGAAATAGGCACTACCTGGTTGTTGTAGACTAACAGGATAGTTAACTGCTTGCGCGAAGTCAAATGATATTACTGTCACTGTTTCATCATCGTTTTTACAAAAATCTTGATAATAAACCCTTTGATTTTTGGCTTTCTGAAGATGGTCTACAAATAAATTCAGTTTTTCTTCTCGCACTTCATCGGGACAATTTTTCAATTGCGCAATCGTCAAAGAGTTCTCTGTTCAAACAATAATTAAATTAATTTTACTTTACTATATTAATCGAAAAATCGTTATATTATTCGGGCATGCATTCTAATTTTGGACACCAGTAAATTTATTTCTGCTGACAAATTTGTTTTTTGAAATGATTAAAAAATAAAACTAGAATATTCTTTTTACAATTGTTTTTTTTATAAATTGATAGCAAATTGATATTAAAAACAAAAATTTTAATATTCGGATTTAGCCTAAGTGTGTAAAGTTATCGCTTAAAAATAATTTTAAATTACCTCGACAAATATCTCATAGATCGTCGGCCGGTTTCATCACAGTGACAAACGGTACGTATTTATTCCAGACTCTTCGGAAACTTCTATTACTTGGCTTTCGTTCTTCGGGACCGAGAGCTGAAATATACATTCGATATATTGAAGACTTTGTTTCGCTGGATGGTAATTTCATAATTCTGTAGTCCTTAAATCTTGGAAGTCTTCCTGGTAGTGGAAGAGCTAAACGATCAGCAGTGGACTTTATAAATTCGACAATTTTAAGCGTTTCATCTTCTTTCAGTGTTAGTGGATTGGAACTGATTTTATTCGTTTTGCCATGAATTCGTGCTTCAACTCCATGTTCTTTAAAGTGCGTTAGTAAAGCTTTAAATCGTTTTATTCCACAATTGTTCATAAATAGGAACAGCTTACGACAGATTTGTAATTTATGATAATTGAAAGCAACTTTACTTATCGAATTTCCGGGCTTTTTCCGCTTTCCATATTTTTTTATTCCCATAATATTTTCATATGCTTTGTCTAGCATATTAGTAACTGAACCAGCTTCAATTTTGCTCAATATTAGCAGGTCTTGTTGCTCTTTTTCCAACTCTAAGAAACTGTTTCTCGATTGGATGATCATATCTCGTGGTATTTCAAAATTGCATTTTTGGGTATAACAAGGCTCTTTAAAAAAATTTAAAATCAATTTCTCCTCTTGAACATCTTCAAGAGACAATTCACCAAAGAGCAAAGAATCTGGTGCACAATTTTCATCTGCTTCTGAAACTTCAGCGTCTGTATCACTATGTTCATCATGCTCGGTTGAAACTTCACTGAAATATAAATCATCCACTTTTTTGAACTCATCTTCTGAACACATTTTCCGATGCGCCGAAATTCCAAATAATTGTACACTTCGCGACTTCCAAATGAACTAATAGGACTACGAACACAATTTGTACAAGTCATAGAAACATTGTAAACTGAGCTGTTTCGTGAAATCCACAATAATTTTTATGTACAAACAAATTTTTTTCAGCTCGACACGAAAATCCCACTGAACCAAAAATAATATTTTTAAGACGACACAAATCCTTTAAGGTTGAATTTTGAAAATTTCATGTCACATTCCTACACAGCAATCCAAAAAAAACCCCTAAGTAACCAATTTCAAACAAATACAATCAACTTCTTGAACTTTCCAACATACTGAATCCGCCACTTTGAATTTTGAAATACCGATGTCAGTTTCGTGATCTGCAAACCCAAAAAGCCCCAAGTAACAAGTATGATACAAATCCGATCACATTTTAATTTTTTCATCCACCATATTGGATCCGAAATTTAAAATTTTTTAAATCTGATAGAATATTCGTAATCAGCGACCCCAAAAACCCCCGAGTAACAAGTTTCAGGCAAATCCAACTAATTTTTAATTTTTCGTCCGCCATATTGGATCCGCCATTTTGAATTTTGAAAATCTGATTGCAGATTCGTAATCAGCAACCCCAAAAACCCCCGAGTAACAAGTTTCAGGCAAATCCAACTAATTTTTAATTTTTCGTCCGCCATATTGGATCCGCCATTTTGAATTTTGAAAATCTGATTGCAGATTCGTAATCAGCAACCCCAAAAACCCCCGAGTAACAAGTTTCAGGCAAATCTAACTAATTTTTAATTTTTCGTCCGCCATATTGGATCCGCCATTTTGAATTTTGAAAATCTGATGGCAGATTCGGAATCAGCGACCCCAAAAACCCCCGAGTAACAAGTTTCATGCAAATCTGTTAAACTTACAATATGTTTCAAGGGAATCCAAAATTTTTATTTAATTTTTGGATCCGTCATTTTGAATTTTGAAAATCTGATGGCAGATTCGGAATCAGTGACCCCAAAAACTCCCGAGTAACAAGTTTCAAGCCATTTCAATGGGCAGGAGCATCATTTTTGATTTGTTAACTTTGAAGTCGTTTTTCTCGAAAAGTTGATTTCGGACGAGAGGTCCCTTTTAACTGTCCAGGTCACATATATTATATATATTATATATATATATTTCTTGTTTATTTTTAATAAATTATTAACAATGTTTGAATTTTTGTTTGTTTATAGTGAATGGGGAACATTTGATCGTTTCTGTCTGTGTGGTCGTTATATCAGAGTATCGTATAGCAGCTTCATGTGTAAATGTGGGCACGTAACTTTTGATGAGACTTTTCCTCATCTGTCAATTTGAATATCGGATGATGGAACTCCGTGCATCTATATTGCCGAAATTTCGTGAAGGAATTTCAATTATCATCCTGCGTCAATGTCACTACTTATGTCCAATACTGACTCATACATATACATAATTGGATTTGTACATGTACGCATCCATACTGCACATTGTATCTCTTTATTATATTCATATTTAATCATAAAAAAAACTTTTAACAGTGTTTTCTTTGAAGTACACTGAATATTGTATCTTTGTATCATTTTTACAATTTATCATATACACTGCCGCTCAGTAGATTTTGCCCACGCTACAGAATTTTGGGCGTTGCAAAAAGTATTATATTTTTGTTTCTAATATAGATAAAATAATACACAATGACTTTTTTTAAATTTTATATCCTCTACTTTTAGAATATCTAAAAATTTAATAAAAAAATTTTTTTTTATTGCTTAATTGCTATTATTAATTAACAAAATTTTCCATTTTTTGGAAATTTTAAACTGATATATTATTTTAACAAATCATCACATTTTATTTTCACATATATCATTGGAAAGGTAATTTTATCACCTTTAAAACGCTTTTTTGAAAATTGTTATACGATAATTTTTAACAAAGATATCGATGGTCCCGAGCTATTTCATACTAACTCGCCCTCGACTTTTTATCTAAAAATAAAAATTTAATATTAATATTATTAAATTTTTTGTCGCTTTAAAATTTTTACAGAATGAGCATTATAAAAATATTTATCTGAAAATACGAAAATCAAAATATTACAAAAAAAATGAGTTGATACAGTTTATAAGCAATGCCAAAAGTTGAGACATTATAAAAAGCCGCGATTGAGTTGAGATAGTTTAGCTCAGAGCGTTAGAGTTGAGATGAAATAATCGCGCTCGGGCGAGTTAGTACAGAATAGCGCGAGATCTTCGAATTGAGCTAGTATTATAAATCGAGCTCGAGATGAGATAAAAAAAAACTCGCGGGCGAGATAGTATGAAATAGCTCGGGAACATCGATATAGTCAATTGTTTAAAAAAACAGCCCTTTTTTAAATTAATAATAAGTCGAGAACTGTTGGTTTTTGAAAAAAATTGTTAAGGAAAAAATGTAATAATATAGTATATATGTATAATAATGATAATAGATCAAGAAATTTAATATTGTGCTTACTTAATTGAAATCAACATTTGAGGACATTTGGATAGCTTATAATAATATAATCGTTATTAGTTATTATTTATAAACAGATTGAAGGTTATTGTTTATTTCAATTGTTGTCATCAAAGTATTAGTCTAGTGGAATTTGTTAACTATTAATGTTTAAGTGTTTTAAAAATATAACCGTAGAATATTATTATTTAAATATTCTAAAAGTAAAGATGTTTATATATCTTTCGTATTGAACGTGGTAAATAATGTACATACCGTGTATGAGGTCGTAATGCATATAAATATAAGCGCATGAAATAGTAAAAAAAAAATTTTTTTTTAAACTTCTAATTATTTTTTTTCTAATTCTACGCATAAAAAGGAACATTTTTTTCCTTAACGATTCTTTTCAAAAACCAACAGTTCTCGACTTACTATTAATTTAAAAAAGGGCTGTTTTTTTAAACAATTGACCATATCTTTGCTAAAAATTATCGTATAACAATTTACAAAAAAGCGTTTTAAAGGTGATAAAATTACCTTTCCAATGATATATGTGAAAATAAAATGTGATGATTTGTTAACAAAAATATATCAGTTTTAAATTTACAAAAAAAATGGAAAATTTTGTTAATTAATAATAGCAATTAAGCAATGAAAAAAAATTTTTTTTATTAAACTTTTAGATATTCTAAAAGTAGAGGATATAAACTTTAAAAAAAGTTGTAAGGAAAAAAGTTTAACAATCCATCCAAGTCAAGTAGTCAATAAAAGAAAAGAAATTATTTTTGACGTTTCGATAACACTGCTGTCCTCATCAGAAACTAAAAATTTATTAATAAAATATAAAAATATAAGTCAACACAATGTAAAAACAATATAAAATTAAGAAAATGTACAATATTTAAAATTTACCGGAAAAAAAAATTTTTAAGCTATAAAATTGTCATCTTAAAAATTAAGACGTCAAAAGACAAACTAAACACAAATCGACAAATTTATATTAATATATAAAGTACAGTGAAAGTTCAATGAACTTATAGCACAATATAAACAAACAAATGCGATCACAAAATCACACGGATATCCATTCTGTAGTAATAAATTCTTGACAATTTTAAAATTTTTTTCATGAAAACAAAAATTAGAAAGTTTAATAGCCCTATCTGTTAAATTATAAATTATCGCAATTTTTTGAGAAAGTGGGTGTTTTGAATGAAAATATAGAAAACGTCTAGAAAAAGTAGGTTTCATGAACCAATCAGTAATTAAAATGTTATTATGTTTTATGATAAGAACATCAAGAAAATTTATAGAATTATTATTCTCAATCTCATGTGTGAAATTAAGACGTTCATTATAATTATTAAACGAAAATAAAATTTCATCAATTTTATCCTTAGGAATACAAGTGAGAATATCATCAACATAGCGATAATAGAAAAGTGGTGTAAAAGATAAATTCTTCAAGCAAGTCTCCTCAAGATCACTCATTACGATATCCGCAAAACAACTTGATATAGTAACATTTTAACTATCCCAAAAATTAATAACAATAATTATCATATTAGAAAGGGTAAAGATACAACGATCAAGAGAGAAAAAATTAATTGTGTTTATAAAATTAATTGTAAGGATTGCAATGAATGCTATGTGGGTGAATCAAAAAGAATGCTTGGGGTTCGAATTGATGAACACATGGCCTCAAAAACTAATGATATTGCGACACATAAGCGAGACTTAAAACATGAATTTGATTGGAATGGTGTCTCTGTTCTTGATAATGAACCGATTTGGCGAAGGAGACTGATCTCAGAAATGATACATATAGGTTTACAAGATAATCCTTTAAACAAAAAAGATGATACAAAATATCTGAGCCAATATTATAAAAAAATTTTTTCAAATAAATTTCATAATATCATTTAATTTTAATTAATAGCTAATTTTCACATCATTATTATTTCATTGGTCATTCTCTGTTCGTACAATCGCACTCGCATTTGTTTGTTTATATTGTGCTATAAGTTCATTGAACTTTCACTGTACTTTATATATTAATGTAAATTTGTCGATTTGTCTTTAGTTTGTTTTTTGACGTCTTAATTTCAAGATGACAATTTTATAGCTTAAAAATTTTTTTTTTCGGTAAATTTTAAATATTGTACATTTTCTTAATTTTATATTGTTTTTACATTGTGTTGACTTATATTTTTATATTTTATGAATAAATTTTTAGTTTCTGATGAGGACAGCAGTGCTGTCGAAACATCAAAAATAATTTCTTTTATTTTATTGACTACTTGACTTGGATGGATCGTTAAATTTTTTTCCTTACTATTTATTACACCAAGGGATAAATTTATTATTAAATTAATTTAAAAAAAGTTATTGTTTATTATTTTATCTTTATTAGAAACAAAAATATAAAACTTTTTGCAACGCCTAAAATTCTGTAGGGTGGGCAAAATCTACTGAGCGGCAGTGTATATCACATGTTTATCATTTAATATTTTTTTTTGTAATTTAATAAAAAAAATTTAACAATATTTTCTATGTATTTTCAAAATTGTCTATATTTATTATTCTTATTATTAGAAATATTATTATTGTTACGTAATATGATTGTAGTTGTGCCATAATAGGTATGAACGTGTTTAAATAAAATAAGTTGCATAATTTGATGTGTATAATGTATAAGCATGCATAATTAAATCGAACATATACACACATATATATACATATACACATACATTTTATTACTATTTCTTTTTTTTGAAAATTTTAATTGTTTTTATGCAAGTTATTCTTACTTAATCATGGTATTAAGATTTTTAAAACAGGTTGTAATTGAATTTTTACTAATTGCGTTGACATCTTACAGCGATTGTCAGAAGTGATTGATATGTATCTTCGTTAGTTGTTCTTATTATCGGCCGGCTAGTGTCTTACTGGAGCGAGTCTGTTTCTACTTAGCGAAGATGGTTATGTATACCGGTGTAATTGTATTATAATTAGATTAAGGTATATACTTTCTTTGGTAGATGTCCTCCTTCTTTAATAAGACGCATTGTCCTCGATGTGTAATCAGGAACGGATTTAAATATTTGTTCTTAATGATATTACTTTATAACAGATATATATGTTCTTTATTACTATTACAGATAGTATTATTAATAGTAATTTGAAAACAATTGATATGTAGTTTGTAGCTTCAAAAAAAATTCCGAGGAAAGGAATATCCATCTGAAAATAGTTTTATATATATAATTTTTATTATAATTTTTATTTTGTTAATAAGTGGTGGCGTTCCTCTTAGTTATTATTTCAGCCATCTATAATACATAAAATAATGTCATTATTTTTATTCAAATTTTTAATTTGTCTATATGTTTTTGGAACCTTTGATCATCACTCGTGATTACAATTGCTGTGTGTTTATCTAAAATATCCACTATTTCGTGAGGTCCATGATAATAGGAATTGAATTTACTTGTTTTGACCTCTCTTAAAACCTAGGCTTTATCGCCTATTTTTCCTAAAAAGAGTTTTGATTTTTTATCGTAATTTCTTTAGATTTAATTTTTGATGTTATGAGATTTTTGGCGGTTAGATTTTTTATTTATGTTAATCTTGTTATTAATTCAATTAAGTATGAGCCATAGGTTTCTAATTTTTCTTTTGGTGGAAAGGAACTAAGGGTTCTAGCAGTTTTTCCAAATACTAATTCGAAAGGTGTGAAGTTTGTTGCTTCATGAACCGATGTGTTATAAGCGAACATTGCAAAAGGTAATAATTTATCCCAATCATCGTAATTTTCTGAATATTTTATTAGAAAATCCACGAGAACTATGTGACTTCTTTCTAAACTCCTGTTTGTTTGGGGTCTGTATCCGGATGTTGTTACTTGTTGAACTTTGAAAATTTTTGATAATTTTCTCATGAGTTTGCTAATAAAGCTTGTACACGGAGAGAAAAATCTAGCTTTTATAATATGAGGAGGCATACGTTTAAGGTATGAAACTTTTTCATGCAATTTTAGTCAAAAAATTATAGCGATATCTGTAAGAACTCTTGCGTTTTCAGCATGAAAGCAATCAATGGTAAAATGATTTGCGCGTTTTTATTAAACTGTGAGATACTGTCGCGCTACAAAGAAAGGTACATAAGAAGCAAAGAATTCTAGATTATAATAATGAAATAAATTTATACTTAATAAAATAATGGGAAGTAATTGATTTATCCAATAATTTTAATTTAATATATTCAAATAGAACAGTTTAAACTTATAAGAATTATTGAATTTTTGAATGCGTGAAGAACGTATACAAATTTCTGAAATTTTGAAATGTGTTATGATTTTTAGAATAATTTACATTTGGGAAAGATGGAATGAACTTTCTTTAAATATTTATATTTCTGCAAAATATAAATAATATTTTTAAAAAAATAAACTTATTAAACATTTTTATTGAAATATTTGAGAAATAATCAAATATTAGATACTTAACCCGCGTGAAAATGGAAGTATGGCTAAAGGCTAGAAAAGTATGGGAAAGTATGGGTTAAGACTATCAAAGTATGGCCAGAAGCTAGAGCAACCCCAACCCGATGTTAAGACAGCCAATATCCACTGCTAAAAGCTAACCAAGTATTGCAAATGAGCTAATCCCATACTTTAAACATGGGAAAAAGTTTCTTATTGAAATTTCAACTATGGCTGCAGGATTAAAAAATATGGGCAAAGAAAAAAATATTTTTCTTTTCATCCATGGCTGAAGGCTTACAAAGTATGGGCAAGGAAAAAAGTGTTTTTTTCTAAATTTCAAAGATGGCTGAAAGCTTGGAAAGTATGGGCAAAGAAAAAGATGTTTTTTTCTAAACTCCAACCATGGCTGAACGCTTACAAAGTATGGGCAAAGAAAAAAATGTTCTTTTCCAAATTTCAAACATGGCTGAATACTTAGAAAGTATTGGCAAAGAAAGAAATGATTCTTTACAAATTTCAGCCATGGCTGAAGGCTTAAAAAGTATGGGCAAAGAAAAAGATGTTTTTTCCAAATTTCAAAGATGTCTGAAGGCTTCGAAAGTATGGCAAAGAAAGAAATGATTATTTCCAAATTTCAACCATGGCTGAAGGCTTAAAAAGTATGGGCAAAGAAAAAGTGTTTATTTCAAAATTTCAAAGATGGCTGATGGCTAAGAAAGTATGGGCCTTCAGCCATCTTTGAAATTTAGAAAAAAACACTTTTTTTCCTTGCCCATACTTTGTAAGCCTTCAGCCATGGTTGGAATTTGAAAAAGAACATTTTTTTCTTTGCTCATACTTTCTAAGCCTTCAGCCATCTTTGAAATTTAGATATAAACACTTTTTCTTTGCCCATACTTTGTAAGCCTTCAGCCATGGTTGGAATTTAGAAAAAAACATCTTTTTCTTTGCCCATACTTTCTAAGCCTTCAGCCATGGTTGAAATTTGGAAATAATCATTTCTTTCTTTGCCCATACTTTCTAAGCCTTCAGCTGTCTTTGAAATTTGGAAAAGAACATTTCTTTTCTTTGCCCATACTTTGTAAGCCTTCAGCCATGGATGAAAAGAAAAATATTTTTTTCTTTCCCTATATTTTCTAATCCTTCAGCCATGGTTAAAATTTGGAGAAAAACATTTTTTTCTTTGCCCATACTTTGTAAGCGTTCAGCCATGGTTGGAGTTTAGAAAAAAACATCTTTTTCTTTGCCCATACTTTCCAAGCTTTCAGCCATCTTTGAAATTTAGAAAAAAACACTTTTTTCCTTGCCCATACTTTGTAAGCCTTCAGCCATGGATGAAAAGAAAAATATTTTTTTCTTTGCCCATATTTTTTAATCCTTCAGCCATGGTTAAAATTTGGAGAAAAACATTTTTTTCTTTGCCCATACTTTCTAAGCCTTCAGCCATGGTTGAAATTTGGAAATAATCATTTCTTTCTTTGCCCATACTTTCTAAGCCTTCAGACATGGTTGAAATTTGGAAATAATCATTTCTTTCTTTGCCCATACTTTCTAAGCCTTCAGCTGTCTTTGAAATTTGGAAAAGAACATTTCTTTTCTTTGCCCATACTTTGTAAGCCTTCAGCCATGGATGAAAAGAAAAATATTTTTTTCTTTCCCTATATTTTCTAATCCTTCAGCCATGGTTAAAATTTGGAGAAAAACATTTTTTTCTTTGCCCATACTTTGTAAGCGTTCAGCCATGGTTGGAGTTTAGAAAAAAACATCTTTTTCTTTGCCCATACTTTCCAAGCTTTCAGCCATCTTTGAAATTTAGAAAAAAACACTTTTTTCCTTGCCCATACTTTGTAAGCCTTCAGCCATGGATGAAAAGAAAAATATTTTTTTCTTTGCCCATATTTTTTAATCCTTCAGCCATGGTTAAAATTTGGAGAAAACATTTTTTTCTTTGCCCATACTTTGTAAGCCTTCAGCCATGCTTGAAATTTAGAAAAAAACCTTTTTTTGCCCATACTTTATAAGCCTGCAGCCATAGTTGAAATTTCAATAAGAAATTTTTTTCCCATGTTTAAAGTATGGGATTAGCTCATTTGCAATACTTGGTCAGCTTTTAGCAGTATGGATATTGGCTGTCTTAACATGGGGTTGGGCTTGCTCTAGCTTCTGGCCATACTTTGATAGTCTTAACCCATACTTTCCCATACTTTTCTAGCCTTTAGCCATACTTCCATTTTCACGCTGGTTTCTGCATAAACTTTTAATAATAACAGAAAATTAGAATATATGTTACTTTAAAATTGTCTCATGAACAAAATTGTCATAAAATTTTATGAAATACTCAAAAAATAATTGAAATTACTAAAAGATTCACATACTGATATCAGAAATTTGAAATAGCCCATGCGTCGCTAACTTTTTCACGCAAAGTATATAAGTGGGCGTGGCTTAAACTCCTGTTGCAAGAGTCTTATACCGAAAAAGCATGAGACTCCTGCAATCCTAGTAGGACTGTGTTCTATACTTTTGCCGCATGGCGCTCCTCCTTTCAGAGCATGAAGTTCTTCCTATGAGAGTATGTTCAACATACCTTTTTGCCATTGATATCTTTCATGCTGAGAACGCATGAATTCTTGCTCTAATTGTAGGAAAAATTCATGCTGGAATAGTAAGAATTACTTTCATACTATAAAAGCCAGATTTTTCTCTCCGTGTACCTTTGTCAGTTAAAATAGTTTTTGGGGCTCCTATTTTGAGTATAATTCGGTTGCAACTGCTACTGCTATGAAATATTTTGATAAATTATCTTGCATTGTTAGTATGTAGGAATTACCATCTGGAGTTGCAGGTAGTTTTCCTACAGTGTCTAGAGAAACTTTGTCAAAAACATCAAGAGGAGTGTCAGTAATTAACATTGGTTCTTTGGTTTTTGCTCCGACTAATTTTTGTTCTTGACAAGTAGGACATTTTCTTATAAATTCGGTTACTTGGTCTTTAATTCCTGTCCAAAAAAATTTTTCGCGTATTCTGCGATAAGATTTTGTTACTCCTTTATGTTCTCCTATCTTACTAGTGTGGTATTCTTTTATAATATTCTCTCGAATATCTTCTTTCGGGATAGTAACTTGTCCGTAGCATAAAGTAATTTTTATATTGCTATTTTGAAAGACAAGGTTTAGTATCTGTAAAAGTTCATTTCTGTGTAATTCGTCTGTTATGTCGCCTTTTCTAGAAATTCTTATTTCTTTTATGTTATCTCGTTGAAGTGTAATTTTTAAATTTTGTAAAATATTTTGTACATCTTCTTTAAGAAGCTGATCAAAATATTTATGTTTTACAATTAATGTATAAATGTTATAACGTCCTTTTGGAGTAATTAAAATTTGTCCTTTTTTTGGGTTTTTTTGTCTTATTTCTTGAGGGTCGATTGCTCCAATATCGATAAGGAGTCGACTAATGGGTGTTGTAAATTCGCAATCGGAGGACATGAAATGAACATAATTATTTTTATAATAGGTTAAATTTTCTCAACATCCGATTATATTAGAAAATTCTTTTTCATTTGTTATAAGAGATATTTCAGGTGGAATGCTTGTGATGGAAGTTTGAATTTTTGATTTTTGTTGTATTTCTTTGTTTTGTGGAGTATTTTCTTATGAGCATTGGTTAATTTTTCAGCTACTTTTTTGGAAAATTCTACATAGTTTCCAGGTATATGTGCATTGGCAGCTTTATGAATCATAGGATCATCTTCACCGACAGAAAGATTATGCCAATCTCTTGGTGGTAAATCTTTTTCTTTTAACCAATTTTCCTGTTCTGATAATGATTTATTAAATTGTGCTATTGAATTTTCTAAATCTTCTGCAATTTCTTCTTTAGTTTTTTCGTGAAGATTTTCTTCTTCCGATGAACTATCCTCAATTTCGTTTAATGGTGGGCTGATAGTTTGTATTATTTCCTTTTCTGAGATGATATTTTCATGGGGTATTTACTGGTCTATTCCATCTTTTTCTTGGCTGAGTACAGCACCTACGGCGTAGTGGGATGCATCTGTGGTTATAGTAAAGACTTTACTAAAATCAGGATATTGTAATATAGGGCTAGTACATAAGGCTGATCTTAATTCATTTAAACTTTCTGCTTGTTCTTCTCCCCAAATAAATTTGATATCTTTCTTTAGTAAATTAGTTAAAGGTTTTGCCTTGAATGAAAAATCTTTTATGAATCTTCTGTAATAACCGGCTAAACCAAGAAATTGTTTTACATTTTTAGAATTTTTTAGGGTTGGAAAATGCTCTACAACTTCACTCTTTTTCGGGTTAGGTTTGACTCCATCGCTGGTAATTATGGGTGTTTTCGGCATTCACTCAGCGTTAACTCTAGAGTTAGCAGTGGTGCTCAAATGTAAATTTTAATTTTCAGTTCGTCTGTTGGTTGTAAACGTTGTAGATTGGCAATTTGGCATAGACGATTCATTTAGATTGGCGCAGGGTTTGCAATTGTAACAACATGTGAAACGGGCCTTTTATTCTAGTAATGCAATGTTAAAATAAAATTTTTTGTTTCTAGATTTCATAAAAGTCCCCAAAAATTTATTACAAGATGACCCAGAGTTAACTCTGTTTTCTTGCGAGAGTAAAAAAAAAGGGTCAGTCCTAACCTTCAATGGCCGACAAAATTTGTGAACGGATTGTTTGTTTTGAAAAGTGTAAATTGAAACATAATAATTTATTTTTATTAAAAATTATTTTAACTTTTTATTTATAAAAAACAACTTTAATTAAAATAAATAATCTAGTTCCTTAAACAATTCAGATTAATTAAAGTTAGGGAAATAATGAAAAATTTGAAAACTATAAACTTTAAAAAAATAACACGTTTATGGGTAGCAAAAATATGTTCCATTTTTAAATGAAAAACAAAAAATACGTATAAATTAAAAAAAGTAAGCAAACAAGGACAACTAACTTCAAACTCAGGGTGATGAAAATAGAAAATCAATTATTTTATTTAGGTAAATAAATTTTCAAAGATAATATCATTGAGCACCACTGTTAACTCTAGAGTTAACTCTGAGTGAATACCGAAAACACCCTATGTGACCTAAATAAGCTACTTCTTTAAATAAAAATTCGCATTTCTCAGGTTGTAGTGTTAGATTTGCTTCTTTAAGTCTTTTTAATAATCTTCTTACCTTTTTACCATGTTCTTCTAAATTTTCTGATAGTAATCTATGCAGAAGTGTCGTCTAAATAGACAAATAATTCTACTCCTTGTAAGCCAACTAGTACTTGATCCATGAGTCTTTGAAAGGTAGATGGTGAATTTTTTAGCCCCATAGGCATTCGTATATATTCATAGTGTCCGTGTACAGTTGAAAATGCGATTTTCTGGCGGTCGTTAGGATCTAACTCTATTTGATGAAAACCACTAGCTAAATCAAAAACTGAAAAATATTGGACCCGGACCAATGAATCGATCACGCTTGTGATATTCGGAAGGGGTAAAAGTCCCCTACGGTCTTTTCATTTAGGGCCCTAAAGTCTATAACAATCCTCCATTTCTTCTTTCCTAGTTCTGGCTTTGATAATTAGATCTTTATTTTTATTTTCTTTATTGTTTACTAAAATTTCTCTAGCTTGAGTTGATTCATTATCTATGAAAAAAATAGGTTTTATTGGATTAGATACTGTAACAATAGTGTTGTGCCAAAATGAGATTTGCAAGATAGTTCTTGTTTTCAAAGCATCATTACATTGGCTTGATGCTCTTGTTTTTCGGAGCTCGTCGTCGAGTCTGTTCGTCGAGCTTGGGTAAAGTTTAAATTCTTTTCATTTGATGGTGCTGGGGATTGAGCACGTGGTGGTGTTCTAGTGCCTACGTATGGGTTTGTTTTAAGTCCTTCTGTTCTTTGAGGAGGTGTGTAAAATGGATAAGGGTTGTATGGTATATATGGATGTGAATTAATTTGACGAGGTGAAAAATAAGGATATGGTGGATAATAGTTAAATCCTGATGGTAGAGAATTGGAAGGATGTTTTAAAATTCCTTATGAAACTGGAGATTGGGATCGATATTTCGATTTATCTTCTGTATTTCCCATTCGATAATAGCTCGGCTGCTGATATCTTGATAAATGATAAGTATTATTGTAGTCATGTAACTGATGTTGATGTCGAGATTCGTATTGCAGAGCTGCTTTAAACGCGTCATCGATTCTTTTAAGATCCCGAGCTTCTATCATACTAGAAATAGCATCTGGAAGTCCTCTTATGAAAGCTTCTAGGGCGCAATCATTTAAAGGTTCTATCATATTTTCTATTTTGTCTGCGTCATAATTTTCTTCTAGGGCAGCCCTTGCTCCGGATAATAATAGGGTTAACCTGTCATAGAATTTACTTACGTTTTCACTGCGACCCATACGAATTGTGGATATTTCATGCAATTTCCAAGAATAAGATTTCTTAGGGGCAAATCTTTGTTTCAAGTGTTTTATAAGTTCATCAATGGTTCTAAATTTTTTACCATGGGTGCTGTCTCTAGCAGCACCTTTTAATTTCGATAAAACTGATTTAATATATTGATCTTCACAATTTACGGGAATGCTAGATTCTCCATTAATAATATCTTGAATAAAATCTCTTACAGGAATATTTTTTCCATCGTAAAAAGGAATGTGCATAATACCCTGTTGTAAGGCAAAACACTCTGCCATAGATGTTACCATTTAAAGTTCGGTTAATAGTACCCGCTAAATTTTCCTCACTGTTAGCCATATCTGAATTTTTAGGACCAATTTTCATTAATTAAGAAAATTTATTAATAATATTTAGATTGAAAGGTGATTCTAAAATTCCAACTATATCCGTTAATCCTTGATGTTTAATAACATGAAATTCAAAAATTGTATAATTAATTGAAATATTAGTTAAACCTATTGTTTGAATAGTATTGTCCCTGAGTGAACAAGATTTTGAATAATCCATTCCGAAAAATGTCATTAAATCCTTTTCCTTAATTAAATTTATAGGGAGTGAGGGGTCAATAATGAAGAAACCTTCAAAAGATTTAATAAATTTAGATTTGAGAGTAATTTTTGGGTATAATTCGTTGTATTTTTCAAAAAAATAAAAATAAGAACACATAAAAATTTATATTTTTTTAAATTTGTAATTTAAAATGTAATTATTGAAGATTTTAATTAAAAAGGGATGTCCTAAAACACAGGCTAATTGTATCAGATTATCGCGCCTGAAAGTATGGAATTTTATTACTTTATCAACTATTCTGATATAAACAACACCTGTGGTTACTAATATGGCTTGATATAGTATATAAGTTTCTGACCTGTCAATTCTAATGTGTGAGGCTAAATAATCTTCGCTAATTAAATTAATGATTTTAGTAGGATCTATTAAAAAAAGACCTGTGCAATTATGTAAATCAAATGAAAAAATATGGATTGTCGGGTAATTAAAATTTATTATAGACATGTAATTAAAATTTTGTAGATTAATATAACCAAGAAACAACTCAATTAAATACAGAAAATGATTTTAAATTGTTATATTCTGAGTGAGCAATAATTTAAATTCTTGTACAATAAAATATATTTTAAACCACAAAAATATAGAAAGGAGTGTAATAAGAAACAGAGTTATAGATAATATATAGCAATACATGAATCCTACATTTTTCTTTTATTATTATTAAACTAATGCAATTTTTAGACAAGGTTAAAAAAAATTGTTATAATCGAAATTTCTTAGGGTTAATATTTAAAAATTCTAGTCCTAATACGCCAGCTAATTCGGGTTGATTATTATTTATAAATGTACTGAATTTAATTGGATTATTAGCGATCGAAATGTATACTGTGCCAGAAGTATATATTGGTCCCGGGACTAAAGTGTATATTTCGGAACGATTGATAATTACTTCAGGACTTAATTGATTTTCATTAATTAAATTAATATTTACTGCTCGATTTATTAGAAATAATCCTCTAGAATTTTTAATTGTTGTGGACGAAATATGAATTTTAAGGTAAATTTCAGTATTAAAAATTATATTATTGCTTTAGTTAGACATAAAATTTTTAACAACACTTCCTTATTTTGAAAAAGTTTCTTATTCGTTTTTGAATGGAAATTTTATGTTTACAGATGGTCTTTTCGTATTTTATTGATACCTGATAAAAATAGTTAGTTTCGAATATCTGATCAAGAAAGGGTGCTCCTAAAATTCCAATAATTTCCCAATTGCCTTGATAATTAACAACACAAAAATTTAATGAAAAGTCGAAAAATTCTATCTTTGCTTTTTCACTTGTATAAATTGTATTTCTACGATATTTAATTAGAGTGTGTTTATCCGTAGTTACAAATGAGGCAACTGCACAATTTTTTATTAAATTTATAGATAATGTATGATCTATAAGAAAATTTCCTGTGTGTGTTTTAAAATAAGCAGAATTTAATGTAACATATGGATAATTATATTGATTATTTTCTTTATTTTCAAAATATTTGTTCATTTAATTAATTTGCAATTAATGATTTAAAAGTAAGGGCAGTTTTTTATTATATTTGTTCTAACTGTTGAAAAGTATTAACTTGCACCTTTATGCAGGAAAGAACTATGTTTCGAGTACTCCGAACTGCGACGGGAAACTGATAATTCTAAATGCTAATAATAGACAACTTACACAATAATCGAGTACAAATCGATCCGCATTTGCCGATTAAAGAAAGAACAAGGTTAATTGTTTATTACTAAATTATTTAACAAAAGTGACCATCCCACCGCTGCCACCAAATCAGCTGTTACGTCCCGAGCTTAAGCGAGGGTGGTTTTTATTAATTAACAAAAAAGGGGAGGTAAAGTGCTGATTTATCAAGTTGGTAAATCTTGATATTTATTTTTATGTGGATTCGTGTCACTTTATAAGAATAAGGGTCCTTTGTAAATAATATTATGCATATTCCCTTTTAAAATGAACAATTTATTTGACAATGATGTTTTAAAATATAATTTTACTTACAATGTTAAAGTTGATTCTGGATTGTTACAATGAATGCAACCGGCTTTACACAATTGTATCGCAGGATGACAATAAAAGTTCGTTATTTAGCACTAATGCACCAACGACTATTTAACATTATTTAAGAGTTACTTCTCGACACAGTACCTTAATACAAAAAGAAACTTGTTTCCATAATAATCGGAAGTAACTTTCATAAAATAATATTATACGACAATCGAAATAAATGTACTTATAAAATTCAATGAAAATTACCTGCGATCTTATATAAATTATAAGAAACAAGATTCTTTCTATTAACGCTGATTTAAAAGTACAATTTAACGATTGAAGGTCCGACTCAACGATACTGTTCGAGCAGAAACTCACCGGAGTAATATGACAACTATAAGCCTATTAACAGTGGTTTATATGCTTTTTCAAACAATGAAATGATCTAATTTAATTATGATAAAAATTGTAAGATCAAAAGGTTATTCAATTTGTTTTTTAGTTAAAGCAATGACCTATTTTAATTATTATTGCAATTTTTATCTTCGATCAAAGTTTATCAACTCATGACATACTTTCTTTATATTTACTATATTATAAATATTTGCCTTCTCAGAAAGGTACGAAAAATATGTTTGCAAACGTTAAGCTACAATTTAATTATTTGTACACAATTTGCTTTACTGAGAATGTGATATTCTTTAATATCGACGCCTTATAATTAATTCTAAGCAGATCAATTATCATACGGGTTGATAACGCATCGACTGCAGTGAAGAAGAGCAATGCTAATTATGGTCGATAATATTGAACAACGCATGTAGATCATTTCTTTAAAAGATGTATACACACACATACACATACATATACTGACACACATCATATACATATCTTTATACTTTTCTTTTATGAGATAATTAATTTTAAATACTATATATTAATTACATTATATTAATAGTTATCTATAAGTCTAATTATTATGTATATTATGTGTGTATATATGCACATATATATATATATATATATATATATATATATATATATATATCCATAATTATGTAAAAAATTATTTTGAAGTGGCCGGGTTGTAACATTCGGATTTTTGATCCTGTATCTTGGAATTTAGTTCCATTTTTAATTTTAACTGTTTTTAAGAAAACTGTCCAAGAAAGGAATGGCGCCCAACTTTTTCTGAGTTTAGCGCTGCAGAGTTGATAAAATATTGAAATGGCTTTCTCCTTTTTCCCCCTTTTCCGCAATTGTCTTGGACTATAAGACTTTGGCTTCCATTATCGATATCATTTTATAAACTTAATAATTTGTCTATTATTATTTATTTATAATTTTGAGAATTTCTTTTGTTTATTTTGTTTTATTTGCTTATATTTCATTCAGTTGTTACGTCATAAGAAATATAATTAAAAAGAGAGAGAGAAAAATGGTGTACAATGAAATATTTAATTCAAATAATTTATTTATTAATTTAAAAGTTATTTTAGAAAAATTTCTATTTTCTCGAGCGGCAAAGAAAATAGAGTTGTGGGAACTTGTTTGGTTCAAAGACTTAAAACTCACCTTATTGTTGTTATAGGAGAATAAAACAAGAAAGGAAAGAAAATTTAGAATTTAATACAATATTGTTTATTTAACTTACTCATAAAATTTAAATCAGGATTAGCGAATTTTCTATCAGCTTACACAAAAATAGTATTTCCGATTAGAATAGAACTTATAATCATTAATTGTTCAAAACACTTTTTCACATAAAAGATCAAAACTCATAAGACGAAAAAAAAAATAAATGATCGTTAATTACACAGCCCCACAAAAAAAAAAGTGTCATGTACTATTGCCCGGAATACCCTAACCCTATGTATTTTGACGCGCTGAACACGAATCCGAAGTCCGTTTTGCTCCATCACGTCAGGATTTTTTTCTAACCTCAAAAAACATGTCGGATTTTGAGAAGTAGGCGATTTTTTTAAAAATTGATGTATTAACTTCAAACTTGGTAACTGGGGATTTTTTGTGTCGCTGATTACGAATCTGAAGTTAGATATTCAAAATCCAAAATGGCGGATCCAATATGGCGGACGAATTTTGAAAAAATTTTAAGATTTACTTCAAACTTGGTATCTAGGGGTTTTTTGGGTCGCTGATTACGAATCAGATGTTAGATTTGAAAAATTCAAAATGGCATATCCAACATGGACTTCTATCGGCCATACTAGATACGCCATTATCAATTTTTGAAAACTGACATCATATTCGTAATCAGCGACCCAAAAAACCCCCAGATACACTATTGCACATTAATTTTTAAAAAATTTCGTAAAATAATGTCCCCCTACCAAAAAAAAATTCAAGGGGTAGTTCCGCCCCATAAATCAGCTTTTGGGGAAAAACAAAACATACGTGTCAAATTGTTTTTAAAAAACTACAAAACTGCCAAGTTTCAGAAAAATCGTCGTATGGCACTTCCCTAGTGTTACTTGTCAGCAACTTAGAAAACCTGTAGATACCAAATTTCATAATAATCTGACAATTTTTTAAAAATAATTCCTTAATATTGAATCAGACATGTCGAATTTCGGAAATCTGACATCAGATTCGTAATCAGCGACCCAAAAAACCCCTAGATACCAAGTTTGAAGTAAATCTTAAAATTTTTTCAAAATTCGTCCGCCATATTGGATCCGCCATTTTGGATTTTGAAAATCTAACTTCAGATTCGTAATCAGCGACACAAAAAACCCCCAGATACCATGTTTGAAGTTAATACATCAATTTTTAAAAAAATCGCCTACTTCTCAAAATCCGACATGTTTTTTGAGGTTAGAAAAAAATCCTGACGTGATGGAGCAAAACGGACTTCGGATTCGTGCTCAGCGCGTCAAAATACATAGGGTTAGGGTATTCCGGTCAAAAGTACATGACACTTTTTTTTTTGTGGGGCTGTGTTAGTTAAAAATGCGTTACAAAATCGCGAATTTAATTTATTAAAATTTTTATCGGGTTTCAACGAGAGTAAGGACTGATACAGATCTCGTCAAGTTTCAAAAGGAATTATTCAGTTAATAAGAAGTCGCGTTTTCAGTCGTCTTAGACTGCGAAATCTTAAAGTCGAACCGCAGAAACTGTAACGAGAAAAGGACCGAATTCTTAATTCACGGTGAAAAAGCCCGAACAGGAACTGATCAAAAGGGCCCAAGCGACGCTCCGGGTACCCGCGACGCCGATTCCCACTCCTTGGAAAAGTTGCGAAAAAGACGATAGTAGGGAAAATTTTGGAAGGAAAGGGAAAAATGAGAAAAAATACAAAATCTGATTTGTCGATAAAAAAAAATACAAAAAAAGTTAGAGTTACACCCCAGACGCGGAAATCGTGAGTCAGGTACTAGCGGTCCAGGTAAGGTTGGAGTGGTAACGCAATAAAACATTTGGCAAACATACGTTTGCAATGCGTGCGTAGTTGGCCTCTTTAAGGATTAACTTTATTGCAGGGCTCTACTTGCACGTTTTGACAAATTGTCATAAGCAATAAGAAAGAAGTTTTCTTTTTATTTTATTTTTTTTCCAACCTTTGAAAATCTAACCTCAGAACTAGTGAGCTCAGGATTTAGATACTCAACATATTGACGATGTTCCGGTCTAGGCATAATTTTTAAGCAATTGCTATTTTATATTCCCCTTTTTTTGGAGTTTTTATAAAAGTAAAGAAGGTAAAGGATAAGTTTTCGCATACCTCCCCCAAGAATAGGAAACAATGTCCGAGGAACCAGATGTCGATAGGCTCGCTTTTGGGTAAAATTCCATAAATATGTAAAATTCTAATAATATATATATGAAATACATACAATTGGTTAATTTAATTATTGTAAGAAAAATATTAGAAAATAGCGATAGAATAATTTCATAGAACATGTGTAAATTCTTAACATATAGTACATATACAACACAAACATGCGGGACAACATTCTTACATCAACACAAAACATACATTAAAAATAATTAACTATAATAATCTTTGAATTCATTCCTTCATTCCGTCCATTCATTCATTCCGTCCGGACCCCTGCTGGGTTTTCGGTGACAGAGAAAAGAACAAGTTATGGAGAGAGAAAGATATATCTTTATTTTGCAAATGAGGGTTCACTTGACCTGCAATCTTTTAAAGAGGATTAATTAATAACTCTGAGGACCCAGGTAATAATTTCTTTCTGTCTTTATCACGTAAAAAAACTATAAAGAAAGTCTAAAACTAAATAGGTAACGCATACCTTTCTTTCTTACACCAAGGAATATAACATAAGTACTTCTTCGTTTAACATTGCGTTTCTCTATCTAGACAATTCAAAATGGCATAAGAATATCTTCGTCTAAAATCTTAATCTTCTTCCTTTTTGTTTTGAAAATAAAAATAAATATATATATCTATATATATATATATATATATATATATATATATGTGCATACCTGTATTAGAGTCCCTGAAAATTTTAATAAAAAAATTTAAAAATTATTACCTAAGTTCTCAGAGTTAATCCTTATCAACAAAGGTTCTATTATCTAAGGGTATTGTTCCATGTAATAAATGGGAGAAAAGAAATTATTACTTGGGTCCTCAGAGTTAATTCTCATTGATTATTTAACAAAGGTTCTATTGTCCAAGGGTTGCTTTTTTGTGGTAATTAATCCGGGGTTTTAATACAAGTGTATATATATGTATATATGGTATCTGTAATGAACTACTGATTAATCATATAAGAGTGTCCTTTTGCACTTATTGGCTGATCAGTAGTTACTCATTCATAGTTCTCTCATTCTATTGGATATTGGTAGTTGTATTGGATAAAAGGCAAAATTTGTTATATTGAATTAAAGGCAAAATTGGTTATATTTAATAAATGGCAAAATTTGTTATATTGGAGAGAGTGAGCGAGAGGATTAAAGATATTTAGATTTTCATGAATCAAAAATAAAATTAAACGAAGTATACTATGGCCAACATAAAAGAGTATGTTATTTTGAGTGATGAAGATTTAAAAATTGTTAAAAATAGAAATAAATTGTTAAATGACATGCATATGTACAAATTTGAAGATTTATTAAGAAAAGATTCCAATTCTTTTTTCAATATGCAAAGTACTTATACTTTTATAGCCTTAATGAGGGGTGTTTAAATGTGCATCAAATGAAATATTTAATTAGATTGTTCCCTTTTAAACCAACAGTAGTTTTTGTAGTTGTTGATCAACAACCTTTTGGTAGTGTTGAGTGTGGAGTATATGCAATAGCATTTGCAACATCTATATTTTTTAACGTAATGTCAAACAGCGTAAATTATGAAACTGATAATAACAGAATGAGAAACCATTTAAAGTCAATGTTTGAAAATAATCGCTTAAATCATTTTCCGTCAATAAGAACGTCTCACAATAGGAATTCGATAATAGAGAATGATTGGAACCGTCTTTTCATAAATCGAGCTCAGGAACTTAAAAATAATATTTTGAACCCTTGTTCTGTTTTAATACTTTTCCCAGCAATAATATTAACAGAGTTCTATTAACACAATATTTAGAAATTAAACATTCTCTAAATGACACTAGTGAAGAGAAAATAATTCGTACAACTAATAATAATATGAACAAAATTTCACCACTTGAATATTCAGAAATGAAGTATTTTCTGAGTGAAGAAATTGATAAAAAGATAATTCTAGGAATTAAAGAAAAGGGAAGGCAACGCGCGAAGTTACATATGAACAGAAAATAATTAGACAAGAGAATGGTAGATTGAGAAAACGTAATCGTAATGAAACAGAAACAGAAATACAAAAGAAAGAACGCAAAAAAAATTTGACTTGCAAAAAAAGAAATTATCTATAGAAACTAAAGATGAAAAGAAAATACACAAGGATAAAAATTTGGCATGTAGGGAAAGAAAAATATCAATGGAAACTCAAGATGAAAAGAAAGTGCGTCAAGAAAATAATTTGTCATGTAAGAAGAACAAATTTTCTACGGAAACGGAAGATGAAAAGAAAGTGCGTCAAGAAAAGAATTTGGCATGTGAAAACGATAACCGAAATAAAAAAGTGTAAGAGATGCAATAATGTCTTAAACTTTTCAATAAAAGTAAGGTTCCACAGAATTATTTAGGTTTGATGAATGTAGAATGTAAGTTTTGTTATGTGTTACATTTTCTGTGTGAGAGACCGTCACATAGATTATTTAGTAGTTGCTGTCATAAGGGAAAAGTAAAGTTAAGCGCCCAAGTAGCACGGAATATTGGTTGATTGTAACATTGATATCAAGTGGGAATATTCCCGTGACATTCAGGCGATATCATAATGTCTTTACGGGGACATTCCTCGGTGATATTCACGTGTGATTCGTATGATATTGAGGGAATATTCCCGTGAAATTTGTGTGATATTGAGTGAATTATTCCTCTGATATTGAGGGAATATTCCAGTGATATTAATAAGATAATTTATAAAATTCTAACAAAATTTCAATTTTTTTTATTGATTTATTTGTTTAATTAAATATTCAAAATAAACAACATTTTAGAATTTTCTAAATTACAGGAATATTGTCTCAATATCACAGGGATATTCCCTTAATATCCCAGGAATATTTTCTTAATATTGCGTGAATTTCACGGGAATATTCCCTCAGTACCATACAAATATCACGCGAATTTCACAAGAATATCACCGTAGAATGTCCCCATGAAGCGGACATTATGATATCGCCTGAATGTCACAACAATATTCCCGCTTGATATCACCTTGACATTCAAGCAATATTCCGTGCTCCTTGGGTGGTAGATTTAATATGAAGAAATTTTTTGTAAATTTCTAATATTAAATTTTTTGAAAAAAAAGAAGTGAATAAAGATATGGTTAATGCACACGAGCAACGTAGTCGGCCGCTTGCGGACGACAAAGTTGCTAGTTTAATATTAATTTTTGAACATTCTGCAACCCTCGTCCTAAACAAAAATTCAAAAAGAAAGGCGTGAACTTTTGACATTCTGGGACGTCACACAGTTATTTATTATTGTTTATTTATAAAATTTTAAATAGTATAAATCTTTGTTTATTAATTTTAGAGTAAAATGTTATTATTATTCTTGTATTTATCTTTTGTAAAAAGTCCATTACAATACATACGTATTTTTACGTGTAGATTACAGAAAAAATATAACAAGACAGATTGGATTTGATAACTACGAGATAGAATGGAAAAAAATCGGTTTTTTTCGAACATATTGCAAAAAATGACCCTGCCACCCCCTTAACTTCTATTTCTCAACATCGTCTTCTAACACTACGTGTTATTTAACTGGAAGAACGTTCTGGTATTTTTCAGTTTGCGATTTGGAGAGTTCCTTTCCAAAATGCTGCTCGAATAGTGAGAGACCTATGCTCTGAAATAATTGACCTTGACTATAGTGTTACGGACTTTGTTATAGTAAGTGCTCTTGACACTAAAAGGAGTGGAGTTTTAGTGCGTGTTCCCATTTTAGCGTTAAAACAGATGATTCTTACTTTCAAACAGATGTTCTTATATCGTGGTTATCATGTAGACATATGCTAGGGTTAATATTCTTTTTTCTTTGTTAATTATTGGTAGCTTAATCCTTAATTTTAATTGACCATAAAAATTTTGTGTTTTGTTATATTTCAGATCGCGTTTTTCACACTCGAAAACAGCATTTAAATCCCACAAAATTACCTAGAATATTGTTTCTCATCACGGAATTAAATCGTATTTCCAAGGAACTGCGGGATTTAAAAATATTTAGAGAATTTGTACCTAAGTACAAAATTGTAGTGAATTCATCTCGTTTTGGTGAGAAACTTCGACTACAACGAGAGCCTAATTCATGGACTGCACCAGGATGTTCCGATTGGAGTGATTCTCGTTGTAAAAAAAAGGCTTTTGAAGCACAGAGATCCAATATAAAAAAACGTTTGCAGAAACTTGTGATATCCTTACTCAAGGACTATTCTCCTTATAATAGAGAGTGTTTGCATGTTACAAAAGCAGCTTACTGCACTGGGTAAATAATGACCTTTTCTTTTTTTATTCTTTTCTTTCTTTCACTTGATTAAACACATATACTGATGTATATGTAAATCCATATATTTATTATTTTAAAATTTCCCTTTTTTCTTTTTGTTCCAGCTTACCAGATCAAAGTGCTCGCTTTTGTTTATGCGGCCGATTTATTTAAATGAGTCAACGAACTGAAATTTGTACTTGTGGTATCACTATGGAAGATCCTAATTTGCCAAAAGTAGAACCTTTGTCCTTGGTTGAATACGATGTGGATGATGTTTTGAGTGGTCGATCATGTGTCTGTGGCCTTTTTAATGTTCAAATTTCCAAGAAAATAAGGTGCAGGTGTGGTTCAAGACTTTCGGAAGAAATGATAGTACTTGATGGAGGAGGAGATGTTATTAATTATGGATTTGAAGAGGAAGAAATAGACATAGTTAATTAGTAGTATTCATACAGTTTGTTTTCAATTATAAATGTCAGCTATATTATTACATACATTTTATTGATAATTATAATAATGTTGATACTATTTTTATTCATGTAATGCCTAAATTATGTCTACGTTTATATATATGTATTTTTATCATTTTTATTATATAATTTTACCGTTTCGTATTTCCTGGGTCAATTAATGTTTATAAAACTATACTTCATTTGAATTCCATTTAAATTTTTTTTTTGTGCATGTTTACTAAGAAAAGTTGTATTTTTCCAATTACTCTTTCCTTCTTTACTTATTTATTTATATAGGTATATATAATAAACAAAAATTTTCTTTTTACTTGATTTAATTCTTTTACTTAACATAACTGGTAATATTATTAATAAATTGATTTAATTGATTTAATGAAAATTTTTAATTATCCTTGACATAAAGTAATACTTGCAGATAATTATAAGAAATATATAATTATAGAAATAACAATTTTATATTTAATATACATTTTCAATTGATTGTTTTATTGGTTGAATCGATTTATTCGATTCAACTTGCTACAAGATATAACAAGGGAGCATGAATGAAGAAGGAGTACGTTTACAAGCACGAGCCAAGATCGAGATTTCTGACTTTGGCGCAACGAGTCCCATTTCTCCCTTCGTTCGTCATTTATTTATTCAATTTCTCGATATATAATTTGAATTGAAATTCATTAATTGTTCAATGGTAAATAATTAATTTCAAAATTTTTTTTATTTACTTTGTTTTTCATTTTAAATAACGATTATATAATTTAGATAAATTTTTTTTTTGAATTAATTATTTAATTTAGTATAATTTTGTTAATTAATTTAAGTTAATAATAATTGTTTTTAGTAATTTAAGGATTTGTTAATGTGTTATTTAAATTTCTAGGTAATGTTATTAAGCTTTTAGATGATAATGTTATAATTTAATTCGATTTCCATCATTAATTGAGGATATTTAAATTTGAATTTAAATTATGTACCGCTCTTTCATGATGGCTGCCGAATTAGGCATGCGTAATATATACATAGCTTCAGGATTTATTCATGCGATCGATGTTGCAAAGCTTAAGGTTATATCGCGCTGATTCGCATTGCGTTGCCTCTTGCTGGGTCATAGTAGCCAGGTTGTTTCAACTCAAGTAGTGGCTCTAAGTCCTCGAAATTTTTCGAAAATTTTTGGGCCTGGTCCTCCCTTCTTAGAGTTTACATTGTCCTCAATGTATTCTACTTCGAATTGGACCAATAATTCCTTAATTTATGTATTGTTATACATTTTCTCGATTATTTGATCTTTGTCTTCTCATTGTGATTACTTTGTAAAGAACGTAGAGATTCTTTACTACTATTAATGCTATTAGTAATAATAGTATTTTAAAAGCTATTGATATGTAACTGACAGCATCCGAATTATGTCCCAAAAATGGAATTTCCATCTGTAAAATTATTGTTCTTAATTAGTTTATATTTTTATTTTAGGCGATTATTAAAATGAGGAGGGAAGAAGAAGGCGACCGTCAAATCCCCTTCCTTCTCATTCTTTCGTCCTTCTTTTAATTTTTATTTATTACTAAAATTAGTATACATAATTCTTAACTGATTATAGTGTAAATAATATTGATTATGTTATATGGTTGTAGTAATTGATTAATTGATTATATAAGATATTATGTATAATAGAGATTATAATGTATGTTTTACTTTCTACAATATTATGACATTATCATTGTTTGATCCAAGTGTATTTCTACCTCATACTTAAGAATATTGTTTATAGTTAATTATATTAATTGATTAATTAGAATAATTATTGATTATATATGATTATTGATTGTAATATAAGTATAATAATTTATGGTTATAATATGGTTTGAAATAATGTGATTTTTATATAATTATGTACATCTTGATAAACTTATTGTTTATTAATGGTCACATTATTTACAGAATTATATATAATTGCACATATTTCTAATTTATAACTATTGTTATTTTATAACTAATATCTCTCGTTAACAATCAATATTAAAGTTAATGATGATTATTTATTGTAATAGGAAGTAAAATTTTTATTTATTTATTTATTATTATTTCATTTTTTTGTTAATTAACTTGTTAATTTTTTTTTGTTTTTTTGGTTTATTTAAAATAATTTTATTTAAGTAATTATTGTTAATTGATTATTAGGTTATAGATCATTTGATTTAAGTCTAGGGAATTTTATTTAGTAGTTTAGATAGCACCTTTATGTTTGATATATCGATATAGAATTATAGCATAATTTATTTTATACTGTTGATTAATGGTTAGAATCTTAATTACATTTACAATAAATCTCAATTTAAAAAGAATAAGTTGTAACTGTTATGTATTTTCATAATTTTAATTTTATTAAAATTATTAATAATATTAAGTTATTGATTGTTAAGGAGAAACCTTATTAAACTTTAGATTCTTAATCCCATGAACATGTGGGACCAGGTAGTTCCCAAAATTTATCGGAGTCATCATCTTTATTATTAAATGGGTTCTGTTTAAGGAGGATTTTCTTAATCCTAATCACACTATAGCAATGTTCTTTTGTGTGTCCTCTTTTGTAGCAATATTCACAACAATTTTCCCATTTATAAAGTTTTAGTTTGATCAATGAAGGTTCTTCTTGGGACATTACGTAAATTTTATGTTTTAATGAACTGGGTTTTTCTTCTTCACTAAAATGATACGTTTTGTTTATTTCGTTCAATATTATTTTTGCCGCTGAGTGTTCCGATTCTCTTATGGTTCTGCATTTGTCACCGGTTGCTATAAATGCATTACTATTTTTACTGTCTGTGACCGTGCATTTCACCTGCCAAAGTCTACCTAATTCAGGACCACTGGCCCTGTCGACAACATAAATAGGTTTGTCGATGTCGTATTCTGCCGTTAGTTCTTCCAATATACCCTTTGGATAGTTGATTGCATTAATATCTCCTTTTGAGAAAATGAAATTTTTCACCAATTCTCCTTGGATTAGTGGAGTGAAAATAATTGATTCTGACATCTAAAAATATAAAATCGTGCTATTATTTTATTCATAGGCTAATTTTCATTTATCTACATGTTTTTGGAACCATTGTCCATCTTCATTGATTAAAATTACATTATTTTTGTCAAGAACATCCACAATTATATATATGGACCATGATAATGGGGATCAAACTTTCCTTTAACTCCTTCTTTCATGACATAAGCTTTGTTGCCTATTTTTCCAAGAAATAGTTTAATAGATTTATCGTACCTTTCTTTGGACTTATGTTTCGCGCTTATTAAATTATTAGCTGCTAAGGCTCTTATTTCAGTTCATCTGGTTATGAGTTCATATAAATAGGAACCGTATGTTTCTAATTTATCTTCTTGAGGAAAAGAGCTTGGAGTACGAGCAGTTTTACCGAAAACTAACTCGTAAGGGGTAAAATTGGTTACTTCATGTACAGAGGTGTTATAAGTAAACATAGCAAATGGTAGTAATCTGTCCCAATCGTCACAGTCTGTGGCGTATTGTTTTATATAGTCAGCTAGTACAGCATGGCTATATTCTAATGCTCCATTAGTTTGAGGCCTATAACCTGAGGTTGTGACTTGTTGGACTTTGAATATTTTTGATAATTTTGACATTAGTTTACCAATGAATAAGGTACCTTTATCGGTTAATATTACCTTTGGGGCTCTATATATGTGTATATTATATGTGTGTTATGTATGTATTATAAAGTGTGTAAGTTAATAAAGTTATAAAGTGTATGTAAACATTTATAGGTAATACAGGAATTCCTACTCAACATGAGAATCAACCGTCGGTAAATAACAAATATTTTTTTGCCCCTTCTCCTCGTAACTGTTTACATCGATCGTGTTCACGTTTTAACCAACTTTTGACTAGAATTTGAACTTACATTGGTAACTTTCTGATATCTGTTGACTACATTCTGACATCTTCCGATTATATTGTATTCAAACTAAGGTTACTTTCTGCTCAACTATGATTCAATAATTAACTGACAGTTTCATATTTTTGCTTCCTCGTGGAGGAAGCTATGTAGTCCTTTCGTTTATAAACTTTTTAAAAATGGTGAAAACAAATTTTCCTCTATATAGAAACATGTTATATGAGATCCTGATCAATTGTCCGGATGTATGTATGTGTGTGTGTATGTGTGTGTGGATCGTTTTTGTGAACACGATATCTTTAACAGGTTTTAATGGATTTGGATAAAATTTGGTAGGCTTATTTAACACATTAATCTCTCAAAAATGACGAGAGGATTTTTAAAAATACCCACAAAAAAAAATTTTATCGTCTTTTTTCCAAAAAATTTTTTTTAATTGAAAAAATTTTTAAATCGAAAAATTTAAGGTAATATATAATATAATCGTCTTCTTTATGTCAAGATGAATCGATTGATATATATAAAGTATAGATTTGATTGAAATTTAAAGAATTAAAGAAAGTTAAAAAATCAAAAATTCTCATTTTAGCTAAAAAATGATGTGTTTATTTAAATTCATGTTTATATATGAAATAATTTTATTCCCTGCATTGAAACGAATTGGTTGGTATATATAAAGTATAGATTTGATTTAAAATTTGAGAATTAATAAAAATTGAAAAATCGAAAATTCATATTTTAGCTAAAAAATTTTGTGTTTTTTTTTTAATTCAAGTTGATGAATAAAATAATTGTATTCCTTGCATTAAAACGAATCGATTCGTATATATAAAGTTTATGTTACACTCAAAATTAATTAAAATTTTCTTTATTTTTCAAAAAATTTAATTAATTTAAAACATTTTTAATTCGAAAGTTTTTAAATCAATCAATTGAATTGGACAAATTCATTGATTCCTTCACGAGGAAGCGAATTTTTTGCTTCACACAATGAGGAAGCATAATGTTTATGAAATAAACATAAAGGACCCCCTACTTGTTTTTCAAGTATTGATGAAATTATATAAAGTTCACTTTAAAAATGTTTCAATTTTATTTTAATTTTGTAAAAATTTATTTTGCTCTACAGTTGGTGAAATTTTGTTAAAATGCCCATGTGTAACCGTTTTACCCAACTTTTTGGGTAAACTTTGTACAAATCGTTTTCTCCGTGTACCCTAGGGAGTTAAAAATTAACTCCCTTTTTTACAGTGTAATGGTAGATTGGAACTTTAAACTCGTTTTTCTCTAAATTAGGGTTTTGGCACTTTTAACTTTTAATTCCTATAACTTTCGAATTTTTCACTTTTTTGTCAAATTGGTTCCTTTTTATACGGAAGTGTACATATATTTCCGCAATCATTGAGCAATAATTATTTATCATCAAAATTAATTAATTTTACCTAAATCTTCAAAAAAAGACTCAAAAATAGATTTCTCGTGATGTTCCAAGGATTCGTGAACTTGACTGCTTCCACTTTTGTTAACTATATAAATAATTTTCATTTTTAATTAACTTTTACAGCATTAAAGTTATTCTAGATTGGGTATATGGTTTAAGGTTAGCTTAGAATTGATAAAAATAAATGTAAAGTAGAATGAATTAGTAAATATTAGGTACTGTCAAATGTATTAAAATTTAAAAGAGATTTTTTGAATAAGAAATATCTAATGGGCAGGATTGAGTTTTTGGAGAAGGAGAAAAGGAAGAGAATCTTTGTGTTCAAAGGCTTCAATGTAGAAAAACTGAAAAAACCAAGTTTGAAATTAAGTGTAAATTTCTTAATATGCAACGCCTTTTTTATCAACATACTTTGACGAATTATTTCTAAATTATTAAAGTTTTAATTCATATAATTCCTGAATTATTTTTTGTAAATATACCAGAAATTGTTGATAAAGATGCAGCGATATCCTCGTCCCTAATTTCGTTCCTATCTATGTAAATTGTTTCGAGATCGACGTCTTTAGATGAAGTTCCAACTTCATCATCAACGCTAAGTTTCTTACAATCAGCTGTGAATATTGTTTCGGAATCATCAACTTTAAACTTCTTAACTGTAACGTAATTAATAAATAATTAGAAAAAAAAGATAATCATATTTTGTTTATACTTTTAAAAAAGGAAGGTGGATTTCAATTTCCCAGGGGATACTATGAAAATCCTTTCCATTAAGGAGTTAAAGTAAAAGAGGATCAACTTTAACTCTATTACATGAACTCTTCCATTATAAAATAATTCGAAAGAAGAAAAGGAAAACTTTTTTTTTAAGAAATTCAAATTTGTTTTGCTATACAAAGATATTCTTAAACTAGATAAAATTGGAGATCTATATGAAACCCTGATTTTGAAAAAAATTTTATTTTAAAATGCGGGTCACTTGAAAAAGAAAAACCGGTTCTTTCCCTTTTTTTGTTTTAACGTAAAAAAACATTAACAGATTTTTTTTTGAATATCGAAGTTTCATATGTCTCTTATTTAATAAGCTTTAATTTGAGCAGTCAAATATCGAAAACAGTTCAGCCGCTTAACGTGAATCGTATGCTGCGAGCAAAAAAATTTTATTTTAAGAAAAACGCGTTTAAAGTGACGAAGAAAAAATCGTAGGTAATGTTTTTTTAAAATTACATTTAATTACGATCGGCATTTTTGAAACACACACCGCTTAGGCGGTGCTAGCGCGCATTTATTATACTTGTTTTTTGCCCGTCGCACTCTTTCGTCTAATATGCTATAACTCGTAAAATATTTTAAGTAGAAGACTATCCCTTTGAATACACATTTTCAAGACCCTAAGAATGAAAATAAATCAAAAAAATATTTTTTACGATTTGGACCAGAACCTCCTATTAATTCATTTTTAACTTTGAATTTTAATTTTAAAGTAAACCTTGCACGGCAAACTTGCTGCAAGCTTACTCCAAGCTTCTAAAATACCATCTGACCCAAGCTTGCATGGTAAGCTTACCAAAAGATTGCAGTGTAAGGTTACTACAAGATTGCTCAGTAAGCTTGCACGGTAAGCTTGTCACAAGGTAGGTGCAAGGATGACAAAAAACCTTGCCCAATTAGCACAGAAGTTTGCAGCAAACTTTTCGTTCCCCACTTAATAATTGAAAAAGTATTATTTAGAAAATTATGAAATTTTGTACAGGTTTTCTATATTTATCAATATCAAAAGTAATATATAATATTATTATAATATATTATATATTATATATTATATATTATATAATATATAATATACGTAATATCATCTTTAAAAAATTCAAAATTACCTCGAAAAATGCACTTTTTACAGTTCTCCTTAAAGGACTTGCCAAGATTAGGAATTTTTTTTCCGTATAAAGTGGGTTTTAATTTTTTTTAAATGTACTAGTAGAAAGTTCAACTCAAAAGGTATAATAATTGCGTGTATCTTATTTCTATTCTCATAATTTGTATTAACGAAAATCGGGTTTAAATCTTTTCCCCGATTTTATTTTTGTGGAACCGGAGTTTACATAATTGTGATTTTACACTGATTTTACTCAATGTTATAACTTATTTTTACTGATTACTTGTGTAATCAAATTTAAAAATCATGTTTACGATTGAATCATGTAGAAAATTGTGATTGTTAAACGTAAAACTATAATAATAATCGTCTTTATTTTGCGTATTTTTATAACATGTAAACTCCGGTTCCACTTAAAATCATAGATTTTTTAGAATTTTGGATAAAATAAACCAACTAGCTTGTTAAAGGTAGTAAATCTGTACATAAGTACCAAAGGATATTTCATTCCATTAAGTATTGCGTTTACAATAGCAAAGCTTGCACCAAGTTTGCCATAAGTTTGTCATAACCTTGCACGGCAAACTTCTGTGCTGATTGGGCAAGGTTATTTGTCAACCTTGCACCAACCTTGCGACAAGTTTACCGTGCAAGCTTACTGAGAAATCTTGCGATAATATTATTGTGCAACCTTGTTGTAACCTTACTCTTACACTGCCATCTTTCGATAAGCTTACGATGCAAGCTTGGGTCAGGTGGGACATTTTAAGCTTGAAGTAATCTTGAGGCAAGTTTGCCGTGCAAGGTTACGTGCTATCTCGGAATATTCAATTTACAGAAAAATAGAATTGAGGCACCCAATCGAACAACCGGTCGCTCTGACGCCAGTCAGCGTACGAAAATGTCAATAAAATGAAATAAAAATCATTCTTGCTTTACCTGAACCATAATTTGGATTTTTTTCACTTGATACTCTGTTTTGAAAATCTTTCACATTTAATGTGGGTTGAAAATTATCATCAATTGCGTCAGTTTCAGTTGAATTGCGCGTTTTTTGATGCAAGTGATTTTTTGCATTTTTTAAGACATTTTCTTCAATATCTCCGTCGTCAGACCCATCGATTTCATCAAAACATTTTCTTTTAACTACAAATTTATTGATAATTTATTATTTATATTATTATTATATTTTTATTGACAGAATTATTATTATTAATAATGATGATTTTATCACTCGGTTGTCTTTAATAATGAAGATGAATATTATTATTGATATTTTGTCAATCCAAACTTTGATCAACATCTTTGATGTATATTTTGCGAGTGTTACGTTACGAAAAATACGTTTTTGTTAGGGGTGTGCAAAAAGCTCGAAACTGGATCGAGCTTTTCGTTTTTCGAGCCGAGCCTTATGAATTCGATCATTTTCGAGTACTCGAGTGAATTAAATTTAAATATTCGAATATTACAAGCAATTTTCTTTTTTTTTCATGAGTTTATAATTCCAAATGTGTAGTCTAATTTAAAAATTTTTGAAAAACAATGAAAATTAAACGTTTAATATGCTCGAACTCACTCGAGTACTCAAATTGTTTCGGGTACTTGAATCCACTCGAGTACTCGGAAATTTCGAGTAATCGACTTGTTTCGAGTACTCGATATTTCGAGCCAAGTTCGGGCTTGGCTCGAAAAGATTTCGGCTTGCTCGACCATTCGAGCTTTTTGCACACCCTTGTTTTTGTTTTTTCGAGATTTATATTAAAATAAATTATAAATAAATAAATAAATAATAAATAAATTAATAATTTAAATTACTTTGTACTGCGTTTGAATTGGGTTTCAAAATTCTATACTTTGAAGAAATTATGTCAGTGCTAATTATTTTTATATTATTTTTCTTTGTATCGATTAATTTAGAAGATTTTTTCTTCTCTTTCAACAATTTTTCTTTTACATCATTTTTAGTGGCATAACTTTTGGTTTTTTCACACGTGCTACTCTTACTACTATCAGAAGCTACTTGTGCATAAATTAAACAAATTAATAAAAATGAAAAATAGCTAGAGAAATTAATGATAGATTAATAAAGAAAGACGGACATACAGACAAATTTACTCTTTTCCTTGCTCTTATTATTGCTATCACCACAATTTTCCTTATTTAAAGCAGAGTCTGTTTTGACTAATTGTGAAAACTGACTTTGAAATAACCTTCTGGTTGTATTACGCATTTTTTGATGCAATTGTTTCCCTGCATTTTTGGACACATTTTCTTCACTTTCTCCGTCGTCAGGCCCTTTGGTTTTATGTAATTTGGTTTTATCTAATTTTTGATGCAATTTTTTTCCTATAGTTTTGGACACATCTTCACTTTCTCCGTCGTCAGGCCCTTTGGTTTTATCTAAACATTTTGTTTTAACTACAAAGTTAATGCTTTTTTAATATTTTTTTTATTAATTATATTGTGTAAAAAGGTAAGAAAAGAAAGAATTTGTGGTTAGGTTTAGAACGAGTGACAAGTGTACGTGGGTGAGAGAGAAAATAGAGGAAGGTGAAAAGCACGCGGTAAAGTCACGTGGGAGACGGAGAAATATAGCAACGATTAGAACGTCGGAAAAAGGTAGGAAAATGCAGGGGGGAGTAGACGATGAACAGACGAAGGAGAATCATAAGACTGAGAGAAGATTAGAACAGGAGGAAAGGAAATTACTCGACTTATTGAAAGAAAAAAAAGGAGAGAAGGGACTTGAGGAGAAGCCGAAGGTAGGCAGCAGTTTATTGTTGACAGATGATGTTGTGCTAGGCGATTCTAATGAGAATTTAAAGGCAGTATGGCCGACTAATTTTCAAAAACTGCTGATATTGAAGTATGGAAGATCTTCTGAAATGATAGAAAAGTTTACTATCAGAGAAAAATCAGGGGATAACGTGCCTAATGTATGAAAAGCTAAAAGCATTAGAAAAAGGATAGAAAAATAAAGAAGTCGAAATGGAAGAGGAATTAAATATGATGAGAGAAGAAGTGAGAAAGTCGAGAGAAACAATAGAGGAATTAAAAAAGAAGTTGAGTGATTTAGAAAAAGGTGCACAAGGAGGTACAAAGAATCAGTAAGGTTCAGCACTGGAAGAAAAAATGAAGGAGGTGTTAAGATGGATGGAGAGAACAGAAAAAGAGAAAAGAAAAAAAATATTGTGATAGAAGGATTAATGTGGTAAGAAGAGAAGGGAAGCTATTTAGGGAGTACTAAAAGATATGAGTGAAGGTGAAAATTGTAAGACTCAATGGGGTCGGAAGAGAAGATAAGGAGAAACCGAAAATGTGGATTGTACAACTGGAGAATGAAGAACAGAAGATGGAGTTAACGGTATAAAATGGGTGGTAAGTAACTTAACCGAAGAAGTAGTGGAAGAGGAGAAGAAATGCGTATCAAGAAGGGAATAAAAGAAACAGGGAACAAGTTTTTCGAGTGAAAAATGGAGTAGTTGGGACAGAAGAGGTATAGCAGAGAAAGTAGGGATAAAGGTTGTGTTCTGGAATGTAGGGGGAATTAAGAATAAGACGGTGGATTTTGAAGAACAATAAAAAAATGGGTTGTGCTGTTTTTCAGTGAGACATGGGTGGAAAGGAAAGAATAGAGGAAGGTGGAAAGAATATTCCAAGAGGATATAGATTAAAAATGCAAGAAGCGATGAGAGATAATAATAATAAATTAACATTTTTCACCCACAAAATAATAAATGAATGAAAAATATAATAATCAATACATTAAAATTTCTTATTGGTATTTTTTTCAAATTTTCGATTTTCTGCTGCAGGCGTGTAGGAACGCTTGCTAATTGTATTTCTTTAAAAAAATTCTCAATCATTAAATTTTAAAGGGTTTCAATCTCTTTTCAATTTCCGACCAAGAAAAAAATTTTTGGTCAAAAATTATTCGAGTAATTTATTTTTTTATCGATTTTATTTGATTCTTCGATTTTCTGCTGCGGGCGGGTGCGAACGCTGGCTATTTATATTTATTAAAAAAACTTCTCAATCATTAAAGTTAAAAAAAGTTTCAATCCCTCTTCAATTTCCGACCAAGAAAAAAATTCTTGGTTAAAATTTATTTAAGTTATTTCATTTTTTAACCCGCCCGCAGCAGAAAATCGAAAAATTGAAAAAATCTATAAAAAAATTAATTAATCGAATAATTTTTGACCAAAAATTATTTTCTTGGTCGGAAATTGCAAAGGGGTTAAAATTCATTGAAATCTAATGATGGAGAAATTTTTTTATTAACTTTAAATAGCCAGCGTTCCCACCCACCCGGAACAGAGAATTGAAAATTTGAAAAAAAAATAAATTGATTACTCGAATAATTTTTAACCAAAATTTTTTTTTCTTGATCGGAAATTTAAGAGGTATTGCAACTCTTTGAAATCTAATGATTAAGAACTTTTTATATCAAGTTTAAATAGCTAGCGTTCCCACCCGCCCACATCAGAAAATCAAAGAATTGAAAAAAATTGATAAAAAATGAATTACTGGAATAATTTTTGACCAAAAATTGTTTTCTTGGTCGGAAATTGCAGAGGGGTTGAAACTCATTGAAATATTATGATTGACAATTTTTTATTTCAACTTTAAATTCAACTTTTAAAAAATCTATAAAAAAATAAACAACTCGAATAATTTTTTACCAATAATTTTTTTTTGGTCGGAAATTTCAGAGGGATTCAAATTATTTAAAATTGAATGATTGTGAATTTTTTTAAATAAAAATAAATAACCAGTATTCCCACCCGCCCGCAGCTAAAAATTAAAAATTTGAAAAAACCGATAAAAAATTAAATAGGGTCAACTGGGGTAAATCCGAACGCTTTTAGTAAGTTTCAACAATAACATAAGTTTTTTCTTTAAAAAAAAAATACTTCCGGTATTCTGGTGCATGAAGTTGTTACTTTACTTCCATAGAACAATTTTATGGGGTAGAAAAAATTTTTGATAAATTACAATCGCAGGAAACTTAGCGTTCTTATTTACCTCGATACTTTGCAACTTTCCTAAAATATGGGGGTAAATACGAACGCCACTGTATTTCAGAAAAATCTTAGGGAAAATAAATTTAAAGTATTGCAATTGTTAAACTTATATAAAAACTCAAAAAAAATACGATAATATACCTATTATGTAATAATGCATCATATATAAATACAAAAATCAAACAGGTTAAAAATTAAAATGCATTACACAATTAAAACCTTCAATAACTTTATCAAATCATAACGGATGTTTGCAAAACTTGCTACAGAAAGTATTTTGGAGTGATTGAATGTAAATACAAAAATAAAAGTCAAATTTTTTAAATTCAAAATGTCGTACTTTCCTAAAACTTATTTTTAAAAATGATCAAATTTGCTAACCCTGAAACCCCCCGAGTAACAATTTTCGAGGGAATCCAATGAATTTTTTAATTCTCGTCCGCCATTTTGAATTTTGAAAAACTGACTTCAAATTGGTAATTAGCGACCCCAAAAACCGTAGAATACCAAATTTTATTAAGATCCTGAAAAACTTTTTTCAACAAACCATTTGACAAAAAAATTGAAACACTCCTTCGAGAGAACAGAGATTAAGTTTCTGCTTATTAATTACTAACGAGGATACGTATAGAAAGAAAAACTTTTTTCTATGTACTTTTATAATGTTAAAATAATAGTGTAATCAAATAAAAACAATATTGTGTGGCTTTGATGTAAAAAAAAATTATTAAAAATACCGTTCGGATTTACCCCAGTTTTCCAATTTTTTTGGGTAAATACGAACGGTCTGATATTATTAATAAAATTTTACAGAAGGCAAAAATCAAATATAGTTTCTGTTCTAGTATTCATAACAAACAATTATAAATAATAAAATGAATTTTTAGCTTCTTTTTCTTCAAATACGAGACAAAATACTGAAAGAGTGTCATCTTTGATTTTCAATCTTTTTTGCAATACTTGTTATCTTTGTTTATGCTGTTGCTAATTAACAAACAAAAAATGGGATAATACTTAGAATCTCTTCAAGAGGATCTGAGGTAAAAATTCTCATATCGAACTTATTTTTAAAAATTTTAATTAAGCTGAAATAATTAGCGTTCGGATTTACCCCCCGTTCGGATTTACCCCGACTGACCCTATCTCGAATAATTTTTGTTCAAAATTATTTCTTGATCGAAAATTGTAGAGGGGTTGAAAATCATTGAAATCTAATGATTGAGAAATTTTTTCAACTTTAAATAGCCAGCGTTCCCACCTACCCGCAGCAGAAAATCGAAAATTTGAAAGAAATTTATAAAAAAATTAATTACTCGAATAATTTTTGCCCAAAAATTTTTTTCTTGATCGGAAATTGTAGAGGAGTTGAAACTTATAGAATTGTAATGATTGAGAATTTTTTTATCAACTTTAAATAGCTAGCGTTCCCATCCGCCCGCAACAGATAATTGAAAATTTGAAAAAAATCGATAAAAATTATGAATGGAATGGAAGAGTGGTTGAAGAGTGGATGAGTTTTGTAACTTGGGATTTTGGTTGAATTATAATCGAAAGCATGAGTTGAATGTAATCAAGAGAGTGGAAAGAGCAAATAAGATAGTGGGACAAGTAAGAGGAAGAGGAAAGAGAAGGATCAAGAACGATTGGAAGAATAGACTGTGGTTGTATGATATGTTAGTATGGTTGGTGTTGAGTTATGGTGTGGAAGTATGAGGATGGATGGAAATGGAAAAAGTGGAAAGTATGCATGAGAAATATCTGAGATGGGTTATGGGTGTTAGTGGGAACTGTCCAGGTTATATGTCAAGAGAGGAGATCGGAAGAGAGAAAATGAGAGTAAGGCAGAGAAGTAGTAGAGATTGGAGTTTTGAGGAAAGGCTAACACAGGGTGGAGGGTGTAGTTGGACACGAATGTGTTTGTTGTAAGTGAAAGAAAGAGAGGTGAAAGGAAGGAAAGAATTGTCAAATGGAAAATTCCGAGATTAGATACAATAAGAAAAGGAACGAAAGGAGGTAGAGAAGGGACAGATGTGAGAAAGGGATAGGAAGAAAGAGATAATGAAGAAAAAATGGGAAAGGATATTGAACTCGAAATATAATAGATGGTATGAAATGGTAAAAAGAAAGGAAATACCGCAATATCTGAAGCGAATGAGAAAAGAGGATAAATGGAATAGAATGGTTAGGTTTAGAATGGAAGAAGGAATGAGTGAATGTAAATACTGGAAAGAAGAAAGTGAGAGAGTCTGTAGGGTTTGTGGTTTTGAGTTGGAAGATTGGGAATATGTGTTGGATAGATGTGCAAGTGGAAGAGAGAATGAAAAAGTAGTGGATGAAAGGATAAAATGAATTTTGATTGAGAATGGACAGGCTGAGAAATGGATGAAGGAATTGGAGCAAATGCGATCGAATGAAGTCGTAGGATAAAGTAGAGATAAAGAGGGTGGGAACGTTATTAAATATAAGTTTATAAAACTTGGCGAAGCCAATTGGAACGGGAAGCGGAAGCCCGGCACTGGCGAATAATTAGGATTTAATATTTTTATAATAGGTTAATTAAGTTATACAGTATGTATATATTGTTTTATTTATTTTATATTTAATATATTTATATTTATATTTTTATTATATTTTATATTATTTTATATTATTATATTTTATATTATTATATTTTATATTATTTTAATAATGAAAATTAAAAATATTACAATATTTACTTTCAAGATCATCTGTTTGATTTCTTTCGAAAATCGTCGGTAAACTTTTTATTTTTTGTGTAATACTGTCCGTTGTTTTTTTCTTATCAACTTTGATGCGGTTATTTTCTTTTTTGCTTTTTTGCTCCTTTGAATTCGGTTTTTTCGGTTTTATATTATTTTTCATAACGTCCCCTTTTTCATTGACATCCAATGAATTCAAGTATTCTTTGTTCTCTAAATTTTAAAAATTAATTGTTTTTAGCAATTAAATAATAATGAAAATAGATAATTAAATTATGTGAATTTGAATTCCATTATTGCGTCACATATATGTGATAAAGAAGAGAAATCAAGATGGAGAAAAGATACTTACCGCTTCGACAAACAATTTTCCCTTCAAATGGTTTTTTCCCGTATTTAACAATTACCGTATCTCCGACTTCTTTATCCTGAATTTCCGCAGTCTCCTCTAATACCGTTTTACTATTTTGTCCTTCCCATTTAATTAATACGTACATTTTTGAACACATTTTTGTGGTTTTGTTTAAAATGATTTTTTTTGGTTAACGATGATTCAGATTGACAATTTTAAATAAAAAATATTTGGTTAAGAACAAATGACAAAAGCTATTTTCCAAAAATGATCGATTAAATATGTAAAACAAATCGCAAACTAGTGTTATCATATCAAACATTATAATAAATCGTATTAAACCTTTATGGAATTTCTATTACAATACATTTATTTAATTTAAAATATGTATGTGACTACGGTATTTTTTAAGAACTGTAGAATTTAATGATTCAGACAAAAATTAAAATTCAATAAGTTGAGAAATCTATATTGTTAAACATTATTTTGAGGTAAAATAAATGTTAAAAATGTTTCAGTAAAATATTAATAAAAAAATTGTTTTTTTATATTTTAAATCTAATTTGTAAATTTAAGAAGCCATTTTATTAAAAACGATATTGTAAGAATTATAATTTCGCGCCCTTTATATTTCAATTATAGACAGATGTCACTAATGTCACTTTTGTTATATTTTCTTTATGTTGTCAGCACTGTTCAAGTGATTCTCAGTTTGTAAGCTTGACAACTTGTTCTATGTAATTTCCATTACACAGTTTAATAATAAATTCACTTATTGAGTTCATAATATCTTTGATATATTTTATTGATTGACCTGCGGACCCTGTTTCAAGTTTAACAGGTTATGGGCCCAGGCTCGAAAGAATAAATCTTGATTATAGAAACACGCGAACAACGCGAGTGATCAGAAGTGTCAACGACGCTTAGTGCGAATATCCGTGAAAAATCGAATAAACATATCGCTATTCATCGACAAGCACGTACAGCATCAATTGTCATTTTTTTCCCGTGTCCGTTCTTTTCGGTAGTGTGTTTCGATATCTGAAAAATTCATAAAGTGAAATGAACGAATCCCTTGTGCATTAGAACCTAACCTGAAACCAACTCAGTACGAACACGCACGAACGATCGCGAACCCACCCGAAGCTATCAAGTGACGTGACCAAACAGTTTGTTTACAAGAATGTCAAATTCAAACGTAGTGAACTCCACGAGGTTAGAAACTCTTTCGAAGGAAAATTACGATACTTGGCGAATCCAAGTTGAAGCATTATTAATTAAAAATGACATGTGGGAGTATGTCACCGGTGAAAAGGCGAAACCTGCGGTCATTGCTGGAGACGAAGCTTCTGCCACTGCACAGAATACGTGGATCAAACAAGATCGTAAAGCTAAGTCCGACCTCATTTTAGCAATTCAACCTTCCGAATTGAAACAAATCCGCGGTTGTGAAACTTCCAAAGAAGTTTGGGATAAACTCGAAAATATCTACGCGTCAAAAGGTCCTAGGCGAAAGGCAACGCTGTTACGACAATTAACTCAACGAAAAGTCGAAGACGGAGAGGACATTAAAGAACACATCTTAAAATTCTCGGATACCGTAGACAAACTCCAGGACATGGACGTTGATATCAATGGTGATCTATTGTCGATCATGCTGCTCAATTCACTACCAACGAGTTTTGAGAATTTTCGAATAGCCATTGAATCCCGAGACACATTGCCGGACGCCGAAACTTTGAAAACTAAGATCATCGAAGAACACGAAGCCAGAGGACAGAAACTGAAAGAGATTGGATCCGGTGCTATGTTTGTGAAGAACCCACATACAAACAAATATGTATCGAAGGACAAAAACAACAGCAATCACGAGGAAAATAAATCTCCAGGTCCCCGCGTAAATTACAAATGCAGTTACTGTAAGAGAAAAGGTCACAAAGCAGCGGTATGTAACAAAAAGAAAGGAGCGAACAATCAAAATGCGAAACTCGTCGAGGAAGCATATTTAGTGAATCACGATTTTGACGAATCAGCAAAGTGGACAGACAACAGCGAAAACACAAATCGATGGTGCGTGGATAGCGGTTGCACGTCTCACCTCTGCAATGATCCCAAGATCTTTACCACATCACAGAAGATCCAGACTGGATTGAAACTAGCGAGTAGTGCTGTCACACAGGTAATGGCGAAAGGTGATGTCAAAGTGTCAACGACCGACGGAACCCAAAGTAAGACTATTAAATTAGAAGATACGCTCTACGTTCCTGATTTAAGGACAAATCTTTTGTCTGTCGCAAAAATCGTAGACAGAGAATGTAATGTCTTATTTACAGCCGAGTATGCAGTCGTCAAGGATCTCAATGGCAAGGTCAAAATGATCGCTGATCGTGAAGGTGATCTCTATTTTCTACGAAACGGTTCGGAATCAGTCTGCGTTGCCTCGAGCAACAAATCGACGGGAGCAATTGTATGGCATCAGCGATTAGGTCATCTAAATTCCCAGGACATGATTCGCATGTTAAAGAACAAAAATGTTTCAGGAATGGATTTCAAGGACATCGATGTTCTAAAATCGTGCAAGCCATGTGTAGCCGCGAAACTCACCAATTCTCCGTTCCCCAAACGCATCGAAAGGTCACCATCCATCCTCGGGATTGTGCATTCAGATCTCTGCGGCCCTTTTCGGACAAAATCAAAAGGTGGAGCACTTTATTTTCTGACTTTGATTGACGACAACACTCGCTGGTGCGAGGTACGCTTCCTTGCACACAAATCAGAGGTAACAACAAATTTCGTTGAATTCAAAAATTTAGTCGAAACGCAGACTGGTCAGAAAATAAAAGCTTTCCAATCAGACAATGGGAGGGAATTTTCGAATGCAGCAATGGACGAAATCTTCAGGAATTCAGGTATCCAACGTCGACTCTCGATCGCATACACTCCACAACAAAACGGGGTGTCCGAGCGAAAGAATCGAACCCTAGTAGAATCTGCTCGTTGCATGTTAATCCAGTCAGGGCTCAACGCATCATTTTGGGCCGAGGCCATTGCAACAGCAAATCACGTGAGGAACAGATGCATCACAAAAAGCTTGGACCATGGGACTCCCTACGAAAAATGGACGGGTAAGAAGCCTGACGTAAGTCATCTCAGAACTTTTGGATGCAAGGTCGAATTTTTGGACAAAACTCCTTCCAAGGACAAACTCGGACCTAAAACGATAAAAGGAATCTTCGTTGGCTATTCTGAAATCTCAAGAGGATATAGAATTTGGGTTCCCACAAAATCAAGGATCGAAGTGTCCAGAGATGTCGTGTTTTACGACGAGTTCGAAAACAACGATAGGTACGAGGATTTCATCAGTTCAGAAACGGCCAATGGGAGATACAAATTTCTCGAAAATTCTGGAGCAATACCTGAAGCCACCGAAACGATAATTGGCCCAAGTCAATTGAACACTCCCAATCCACCTGATCAAAATCATCCCCAGGAAATTGACGTCGAGAATGTTGCAGATCACGACGTGCATCAAAGAAATGATCTTCCAGTGAGATTTGGTCCCGGAAGACCAGAAATTGTCCGGACGGGAAGACCAAGTAGGCCTAGAAAACAACGTAAGCTGATAATCGACGACAGAAATCAAATCAACGATGAAGCTCAAATCAACGAACCTGATGAGGATCCTGAAGCTATTTCTGAGGAAGAAATCATTCAAAACGACCAAAATCAAGTCAACTTGGAGGACAACGATGTCAACAATCAGCAGAGTGACGAAGAAAACATTCAATGGCACGATGCTGAGTTGGCGATGAATGCATCCGAAATTCCGTTCTCACAAGCTCTCAATGGACCGGACTGCAATCTGTGGAAAAATGCTATTTATTCAGAGATAAAGTGCCTTGTGATCAACAATACGTGGAAGATAGTGCACAGACCTCCCGGAGTGAAAGTGATTGGAAACAGAACAGTTTTACGAAACAAGTACACAGCTGAGGGGAATCTCGAACGACGAAAAGCTCGCGTTGTTGCTACATTTAAGTAACATTTTATAAAAGAAAAGAAATTACTTTTTTAATTTCAAGTAAAAAAATGATTAATTATTATTAATAGTACACGATTTTATAACATTTTCATTAAATTTACCCCTTAGATACTTCGTTTCTTGGCTATTTCCCGGTTTTCCCTGATTTTTTTCGTTTCCCGGTTATTTCCCGGTTTTTTTTGTTTCCCGGCAATTTCCCGGTTAGTAAACACCCTGAATTTAAATGAAATAATAACCATTAAAAGTAATTAAAAATAATCAATAAAAAATTGATAAGAATTGAAAGTAATTTAAAGTATTTGGAAATTAAATGAATAGAAAAATAGTCGAAAATAATTTAAATGAAATAAATACAATTTAAATTAATTGAAAATAATCAATAAAAAATTGAAAATAATTATAAACAATTAAAAATAATTAGAAAAAATTAAACCTTTTTTATAAATTATTTATATCGAAATTATTTATTTGAAAAAAAAATTTTTATCAATATAATTATTTCATTATAAAATTAGAAATTAGAGATTTTTTTAGTAATAATTATAAATAATAAATTTAGAATAAAAAACTCTGGCCTCAATTAAAATATATATTCAAAATTTACATCAAATTCAAAAACTAAAATTTTTTTTACAACATTTAATATGTTAATTTTTTTTAAACTCTAACGTTAAAATGTGGTTTCTTGGTCTCAAAAATCCGTCTGAACAATGTTTAGTAAGTATCTGACAAAAAATAAAATATATTGAAATTTTCGATTTTTTGAATTTTTCGAAAAAGTGCTATGTCTTTCGTTCATGTTAATATTTTTTCATTCAGTATGGCCTATATTTTAAGTTGCACTACTATCTAAAAGTCTGCAAAGTTTCACTGGATTTGGTCAAGTCGTTTTTGCGTGATGCGCGCACAAAATATTGCGCAGACAGACAGACATGAAGAATTTTTTTTAATGGTTTTTTTGGAATTCTTATTACTTGAAACGAAAAATAATATATGAATTTTTCAGTTTTGGGCAATGTACAGACAAAAGTTTAATTTTATTTATATAGATTTATTATAATTATAATATTAATTTATAATTTATTTATAATTTATAATTATAATATTAATAATTATTAATATAATTTATTATAGTAAAAAATTTGAATTTTGATTTCAATTAATTAACTTAAAAACGCAAAAAATAGTTTTATTTTAACCAAAAAAAATTATTCTTTTCAAAATTAAAACGGTTTGAATAATTTATTAATGGAATGAAGGAAAAGTCAACTTTTTTGAAAAAAATAAATTACTATTATAAAAAATAAATAAATGAATTTAATATAAATTATTTTAAAAATTATTAAATTGAATTAATCCATTATTTTAATTAGTTGAGAAAATCATTATAAACAATCATTTTTATTATTATTAATTTCATAATATTTTAAGGAACAATGGCGAGGCAATTTCAGCGTGCCGCCAATGCTGGAGAAGTGCTGCGCAAGTGGTTTTTTCTCCCTCTTAGTTTCTTCTTTTGTGTAATTCATAAGATTTTTCTTTTCTGAGTTTCTTGTTTTCTTTAAGCTTTACATCTTATTCCACTTTTTTGAGTTTGAAAAATTTCCAAAAAATAAAAATTTACAATTTGTCTTCTTTTTTCTTAAAGCAGAAAAGAATTATTTTTTTAAATAGTAAATGCATATGAAAATACAAAGTAATACTAGCCCTTCTGGACATTTAACTGTGAAAATTGTAATACATTTATATAAATATAATTTAGTTTCTAGTAATTTTTTGTTAAATTTTTGTTAAATTTTTACTAAATATATTATAAATATCCTTCGCTCCACCTGTGATTTACTTTTGCTCCTTTTTTAATTGTTATTTTGTTCCCTGATGTAAAGCAGATTTGTTTTGAATTCATATTTTTATTATTTCTTTTTTATTAAAATATTTCCTTTATTATCAATAATAGATAAGCTAAAATTACAAAATTCATGTACCATTTTTAATATACGAAATTAGCAACAAAATAAAAAAGTAGCATTCGTTTGGCATTTATTTATTTGATGCATGGTTACCGACGAGTTTATAATTATAAAATTTATATACCATTATTTAATTAAACATAATTCTATTCTATTGACAATGAGTCACCGATATAGAAAATTAGAAGAATACTCTGTAAGTCATCAAAGAAGAATAGTATCGATTTTGAGAACAGAAAATCCAGTAAGTTGGAAAATGATTTTCTAATTACATTAATTGATTGTATATTTGACAATTAATAAGGTGTTCTTTTCTCTGAATTTAATAAAACTAATTTATTCTTATTTTGTTAAATTAAGAATAATGTTCTAAAATTTTCAATTATTCAATAATCGAAAAATAATTATTTCAAATGTGTAATTCTTGTTAGGAATTCTTAATTGTGTCTTAAAATTTTTAATCTATTTTGTATTTTATTTATTTATTTATTTCATGTTTCGTACCAAAAATTTAATTTACTTTAAAACTTACGTTATGAAAAGATTCAAAGTGATGAAGACGATAATGGCGGTAATTCTGACGATAACACTCTTAGTGATGATAACAATGATGACCGTGATCAAGAAGATGATAATGAACACGACTATTATGATGCTCCAGATGAAAATGATAATGGTGATAGAATGAACAATTTATACAATGATGATATTTCCGTCAGTTTTTCTGAAAATTCTTCTATTCTATCAGAGAGCGAGACTTCCTCTGACTTATCAGAAGAATCAGAAGCTAACTATTTTATTGCATCTAATGATGAAGGTAATAATTGTAAAAACATCAGGGTTGCTATAGGTCATGGAAATAAAGGAATTGAGGAAAAAGTCAGGGAAAGTAAAATTGGTCAGAGAATTTCATCTGAATTTTCGAATTTTCAGAAATAGGCAATTGAATTTTCTTCAAAATAATTTATTGAAATTAATAATAATGCAAAAATAAATAATTTTATTGAAAAACTTTGTTAAAATAATTACTCATAAATTATTTGATAAAAAATTTTACTCAATATTTCTATGAATAATATAATTGAATATTAGAGGAGTTATTTCTACAATTTTTATAGATAAATGAGTATGAATAGGTTTCAAATTTAAATTAAATTAAAAGATGCAAGTTTACAATTTTTTTAGTTCGAGAATAATTGGCCAAAGTATAGGGTGAAGAAATAAATGATTTCTTGGGTAATTGAAGATAGAGAAAACAAGGTTTCAATTTTTAGAGTACAGTCAAAGTTTGGCAAAGTATAAGGGCGGAAAAAGGGTTATTCAAAAAAATTTTAAATAAAAAAATACGGCCAAAGATCGGTAAAGTATAGGGGGCAAAAAAAGGTTTTCTGGGAAATATAATAGGGGAATACTGTCAGGGTTGGACACAGTTTTGGTTTTTTGTTTATAATTTTTTTATTTAGATAAATTCAGTCAATTGTGGTATATAGTTGGAAAGATCTACAAAAGAGGAACAATTTTGCCGAAGATCGTAAATTCATTGGTCAAAAATTAAAAAAGTTATAAACATTTTAAAAAATCTAGTCAGGGTTGGACACTCTCTGAAAATCGAAACGCATTATCGGTGAAAAAGTAAAATAACATTTGTAACGTTTTTTATTTTTATTTTCTCATTTTTAACTTTACTTATTGTTTACAGATTGTAAAGCTTCATGGTTTAAAAAAGGAATGAATTCATATTACTAAAAATAACGCGTTATTGTTCCAAATAACTCAATAAAATGATGAACAACATTTTTGGAATATCTTTGGCAGAATTTTGCATTGAAATCTGTGTGGGTGGGTGTAAATATGTATATTTATATTTATAAACTGTGTCAAATTCATAATTATTTGGGTGTCCAACCCTAACTGTACAAAGTTTCCAACCCTGACTAGAAGTACCATTTTCGAATTGTGCCAATCATAACCAGAGACGTTTCGCGATTCGATTTTTCTTTTCGTTTCTTCTTAAATCATGACCCCCACAATACATTCAATAAGTTTACTTGCCGATTTTTTTTGCTTTTTTTACTCATTTTCTGTGTTTATGTACAATACAATCAAAACTTTTTTTGTCTCTTCGAATGTACCGAAGCCACAGCAGACGCTACTTTTGATTCTCCAAAAATTTAATGGCACAAAAAGTTAGGTTTTACTACTAGAAGCTTTGTCACGTTCGCACAAAGGTGGCGCTAGTGTTCTTATTTAAAAAATAGCCGAGTGTCCAACCCTGACAGTATTCCCCGATCAAAAAGAAGAATCCTATTTTTGGAGTACGGACAAAGATCGGCACCGTATGGGGGTAAAATATAAGGATTTTTGGGAAAAAGAAAATCAAAAACAACAATATTCTAATTTTTAGAAAAGTTCGATAAAGTATGGGGTCAGGAAAAAATAGTTTATTGGAAAATATAAAACCTAAAAATGTATCATGGAGAAAATCAAGATTTTGTATCCCAAGCAGCACGTGATATAACCTTAAAGTGAAGGTAATATTCCACTGAATCTTCGGAATATTCCAGGGATATTTCAGTAATATTAAAATGTCCTCCTCGTAGGATTATTCCAAGATGAAATCGAGGGAATGTTCCTTGGTTATGTTGAGGGAATATTCCCAAATAATATTCTGGGAATATTCTCTGAATATTCCGTGGTGATATTCGAAACATTAAAATTAAGTCTTTTTTCTCATTAAATATACAACTTATTGCAATCTTTACGCTTTCAATATTACCATGTAGTTTTAACATTTTTCAATTTTCCGAATATCACCGTGGAATATTCAGAGAATATTCCCTCAATATTACCTGGGAATATTCTCTCAACATTATCTGGGAATATTCCCTCGATTTTATCTTGGAATATTCCTATGAGGCGGACATTTTAATATTAATTTAAAATCCCTGGAATATTCAATGGAATATTCCTTTCACTTTAAGGTTATATTACGTGCTGCTTGGGATGGGAATCAAAGTAAAGTCAGGCAAAAACAAAATTAAAATTTTTTGGCAACTCTGATTTAATTTTACTTTTTTTATCACATATTTAAACTTATCTATGAAAAATGCATCACAAATATATTTTTAAATATGTTAGATAACGTGGAAGCCTCATCTGAATTTTCAAGTGAAAATGACACGGATATTGAAGATGAGAACTACGGAACAATAAATGGAAATACACCACTATTTGAAGGATGTCCACTGTCGTTATCAGAGAGCCTTTTAAGCATTCTATCACTCACTCTAAGACACACTATTACAGGTGTTCTTCTAGCAGCAATTTTGCAATTAATTTATCTACACTGCCCTGAGCCTAATCATTGTGTTCAGTCTGTGTACGTATTTAAAAGTTATTTTGAACAATTGAAGAGTCCCGTGAATCGCCATTTCTACTGTGTCCATTGCTTAAGTAGTTTAGAAAACAAAAATTCTCAGTGTCCGTTATGTAAAGAAGTTACCAAACCTAATTATTTTATGACGATTTCCATTACCTCTCAATTACGCGCTCTTTTTGCAAGGCAAGGTTTTAAAGAAAAATTAAACTACCGATACCATAGAGTAAAATCAAATGAAGAAAACATCGAGGATATTTATGATGGTTCCATCTATCGGGAATTAAGTGAACCAGGTGAAATGTTATTTGATCCAAATAATATATCGTTCACATGGTACACAGATGGGGTTCAAGTTTTTAACAAATCCAAATTCTCTTTTTGGCCATTTTATCTCGTGATAAATGAACTGCCTTATTCAGAACGATTCAAAAAAGAGAATCTTATCCTAGCCGCAATGTGGTTTGGAGAAGAAAAACCAACTGCCAATATGTTTCTCTTACCCCTTTATGAAGAGCTGTCACAATTGAAAAATGGAGTGGACATTAAAATATTTGGAGAAGAATTTCCTATTAATGTAAAAGGTTTGATTATCTGTGGCACTTGTGACCTTCCAGCAAGTGCGATGTTTTTAAACATGAACCAATATAATGGAAAATGCGGTTGTCACAAGTGCAAACAGGAAGGAGAAAGGATTAACAAAACCCAAGTTTACCCCTACAAAAGGAAAATGAACATGCGTTCTGAGACAGAAACTTTGAGGCAAGCAGAAGCAGTTGTTAAGAAACCAATTTGTGGTGTCAAAGGAACAACAATATTGTCATTACTAGTATACAAATGGATCGAAACAACTGCAATTGATGCGATGCATTGTGTTTTCGAGGGAGTAATGAAAGCACTTTTGAAATTATGGTTTCTTCCGGAATTCGCCAATATGTCTTTTTCCCTTTACCACTTTGTAGATATGATCGACAACCGTCTTCAAAATGTAAAACCTCCCGGCTTTGTTCAAAGGCGGCCGCGCTCAATCAAAAAACATTTAAAGTATTGGAAAGCGTCGGTAATGAAAAACTTTTTTTTTTATTTTTCCCTTATTATTTTAAAAGATATAATGAAAGAACACTATTTTCAAAATTTACAATTGTTAGTTGGAGCTATTTATCTACTTTGTCAACAGAGTATTTCTAGATAAAATATTCAGCATGCTAAAAGAATGATAAACGAATTTGTATCAACATTTCAGGTACTATACGGTCTAAGACATATGTCCTGTAATGTTCATTCACTTCTCCACTTACCTGAAATAGTAGAAAAATTAGGTCCACTTTGGCAATATTCTTGTTTTACTTTTGAAAGTATCAATGGACAGCTTAAAAAATTAGTACATGGAAGTAAAAATGCAGAGCTTCAAATTTATAACGGGACTGCACTGTATTTAAATACATTCACTTTAAATAAAGATTTTCTCAATCAGGGTACAAAAGTTTACGAATTTTGCAAAAAACAGATGAGTCCAACCAAGCAAATGAAGCTATCTGATATCGGGAATGGTTTTTATATTGTTGGTGGTTTATCCAAGTTACGTGTACCCGAAAATATAATGAATATATTCAATAATAACCGAATTATTGGTAGCAATTTTTTTGTGTTTCAAAAATTGCTACACGAAAAATTTATTTATATGTCTGAAATATATCATCGAGCTAAAGTAACTGATTCCACATGCGCTAAATTTGAAATTAATAATCAACCATCGTTTGGTATTATTAATATGTTTGTAAGGGTTACCAATTGTTTATGTAAAAAAATATGTCAATGTCAGGCGGAGCATTATGTCGTTATAAAAAAATGTACGCATGAATTAAAATTTTCAAATTTATCCATTATAGGGCCAAGATTAGATTTTATACATGGTTTAGAACCACAAAATGAATTTCTCATAATACATGTTACTTGTTTGAAATCGCTATGTTTTTTTGTAACAGTTAAAGACACAAATTTAAAATATGCTGTGGAATCAGTAAACACCGTCGAACAAGAATAAAAGTACCGCGGACATGGCAACCGAATTGTTTTCAGTTTCGGTTTCCACTATTTTCTGTATTCATAAAAAAATTTCCGTTCAGCTCTTTCGGTTTTTGTAAGCTTTGCCGTTCTTCAAATTATAAAATTTGTGAAAATGATTTAAACAAATTTTCCTCTATATAAGAATATGTTATATGATTATCTGATCGTTTGTATATATGTTCCGTAAGAAGTTCATAAACAACAGTAATAATTTGTTTAAACATTGTTCATAACTTTTTTAAATCTGAATCAGTATTTTTATGAAATTAGGTAAATTGTAAAATTATAAATAAAACAATAACTTTCTACATACATTCTGTAACATTTGTAAATAGCAATAATAATTTATTTAAACGAACAAAAACTTCATCACAACTTTATTATTTGTTGTCACAAAACAATTGAACCGACGGATCGTAGAAGGGCATATAGGCCATGCTAAATACATTGCGTATATGCCCTTCTACGATCCGTTGGTTCAATTTTAGTAGACAACCATGATGATTATGTTCATAATTCAATATTTTGATAGGAGTACCTGGTGCCCCAAAAATATTTCTTTATGCACTTTCGTGGTGTTCGGGAGTTATCGACTTTCTTCTAATTTTATTGTTCCCCCAAAGTTCAGGCAAGCCTCGGCGTCAAGTACTGGCTGAGTATAGAAAAATTGTCCACAAAGCTCTTTGCCAACATTGCTTCATATTACATATACTTGAAAAAAATAAAAAACAATTTATGAATGTTTCTAAATAAAAATTAATTGAAAATAATCACTATTTACTTCTCAGTTACTTATTTCTTATTTTTATATTAATTAAACATAATTTTCTAATTTTCTGAATAAAAAATTATATAAATAAATTGAAATTGTGAACAAAAATTTAATCTTAACAATACATTAATATATACTTATTAAAAAAAGACAGTTTGAGAAAAGACGAAAATAATCGAAAACTCGAATTATGTGCACTTCTCTGATTGGCTGAATCGAAGTAGTGCGCCAATATTTGAATTTAGAGTGAATTTTACTTATTAAATTCATATAAACTTTTCAAATATAATACAATAAAAATATATATATTATATATATATAATATCCTTTCTAATAAAAGAAATTGCCTACAAATATCGAATGTGTCAGAATCGAACTCTGATAAGAATGCGTGAAATTACTTGAAATACTTGATAGACAAAAAACTATCACTTCTAACAATCACTTCTTTTGGATTCTTACTTTAATTTCTGCAAATAGTTTATTATAAACACTTATATTAAATATTTTTTATTTTTGTATTTGTAGGCAGCGTCACCAACAGAAATAATAATGTTTTGAAAAATGAGTTGTGTTTTAGTATTTCTGGAATTGACAAATGTTGGAATGGAAAGAGATAAGTGTTCTTTATAATTAAGAAAATTTAAATAATTAAATTAATAACATACTTTCTTTCATTAATAGTTTAGAATAAATGTAAGGTAATTTATTTATCACATTTTAAATGGAAATCACTTCATCAGTACAAGGTATGCATTTTGCAAACAAATGTTCCTAACCTCACTAAGGGCCGATTTCACCAACGCCGATTAAAAATTAATCAATCATTAAATCCTGAATCGACCAACCATGAGCTGTTAAACTGACTTTAATCATTGATATTTTTTTGCCTCACATAGTTCGCCATACTTGGCCCATAGTTCAAAAATTTTAAAAAAAGTGTTTTTTTCGCCTCCCATACTTCGCCATACTTGGCCCATAGTTCGCCCATAGTTCAAAAATTTAAAAAAAGTGTTTTTTTCGCCTCCCATACTTCGCCATACTTTGCCCACAGTTCGGCCATATTTGAAGAATTTGAAAAAAATGATTTTTTTTGCCTCCCATACTTCGCCATACTTGGCCCATAGTTCGCCCATATTTAAAGAATTTGAAAAAAATGATTTTTTTTGCCTCCCATACTTCGCCATACTTGGCCCATAGTTCGCCCATAGTTTAAAAATTTTAAAAAAAGTGTTTTTTTCGCCTCCCATACTTCGCCATACTTGGCCCATAGTTCGCCCATAGTTCAAAAATTTAAAAAAAGTGTTTTTTTCGCCTCCCATACTTCGCCATACTTTGCCCACAGTTCGGCCATATTTGAAGAATTTGAAAAAAATGATTTTTTTTGCCTCCCATACTTCGCCATACTTGGCCCATAGTTCGCCCATATTTGAAGAATTTGAAAAAAATGATTTTTTTTGCCTCCCATACTTCGCCATACTTGGCCCATAGTTCGCCCATAGTTTAAAAATTTTAAAAAAAGTGTTTTTTTCGCCTCCCATACTTCGCCATACTTGGCCCATAGTTCAAAAATTTAAAAAAAGTGTTTTTTTCGCCTCCCATACTTCGCCATACTTTGCCCACAGTTCGCCCATAGTTCAAAAATTTAAAAAAAAGTGTTTTTTTCGCCTACCATACTTCGCCATACTTTGGCCATAGTTCGCCCATATTTGAAGAATTTAAAAAAAAAGATTTTTTTTGCCTCCCATACTTCGCCATACTTTGCCCACAGTTCGCCCATATTTGAAGAATTTGAAAAAAATGATTTTTTTTGCCTCCCATACTTCGCCATACTTGGCCCATAGTTCGCCCATAGTTCAAAAATTTTAAAAAAAGTGTTTTTTTCGCCTCCCATACTTCGCCATACTTGGCCTATAGTTCGCCCATAGTTGAAAAATTTAAAAAATATTGTTTTTTTCGCCTCCCATACTTCGCCATAATTGGCCCATAGTTCGCCCATAGTTCAAAAATTTTAAAAAAGTGTTTTTTTCGCGTCCCATACTTCGCTATACTTTGCCCATAGTTCGCCCATATTTGAAGAATTTAAAAAAAAAGATTTTTTTTGCCTCCCATACTTCGCTATACTTTGCCCACAGTTCGCCCGTATTTGAAGAATTTGAAAAAAATGATTTTTCCTGCCTCCCATACTTCGCCATACTTGGCCCATAGTTCGCCCATAGTTCAAAAATTTAAAAAAAGTGTTTTTTTTGCCTCCCATACTTCGCCATACTTGGCCCATAGTTCGCCCATAGTTCAAAAATTTAAAAAAAGTGTTTTTTTCGCCTCCCATACTTCGCCATATTTTGCCCACAGTTCGGCCGTATTTGAAGAATTTGAAAAAAATGATTTTTTTTGCCTTCCATAGTTCGCCATACTTGGCCCACAGTTCGCCCATATTTGAAGAATTTGAAAAAAATGATTTTTTTTGCCTCCCATACTTCGCCATACTTGGCCCATAGTTCGCCCATAGTTCAAAAATTTAAAAAAAGTGTTTTTTTCGCGTCCCATACTTCGCCATACTTTGCCCATAGTTCGCCCATATTTGAAGAATTTAAAAAAAAAGATTTTTTTTGCCTCCCATACTTCGCCATACTTTGCCCACAGTTCGCCTGTATTTGAAGAATTTGAAAAAAATGATTTTTCTTGCCTCCCATACTTCGCCATACTTGGCCCATAGTTCGCCCATAGTTCAAAAATTTAAAAAAAGTGTTTTTTTTTGCCTCCCATACTTCGCCATACTTTGCCCATAGTTCAAAAATTTAAAAAAAAGTGTTTTTTTCATCTCCCATACTTAGCCATACTTGGCCCATAGTTCGCCAATATAATAGTTCAAAAATTTAAAAAAAGTGTTTTTTCGCCTCCCATACTTCGCCATACTTTGCCCACAGTTCGGCCGTATTTGAAGAATTTGAAAAAAATGATTTTTTTTGCCTCCCATACTTCGCCATACTTGGCCCATAGTTCGCCCATAGTTCAAAAATTTAAAAAAAAGTGTTTTTTTCGCCTCCCATACTTCGCCATACTTGGCCCATAGTTCGCCCATAGTTCAAAAATTTAAAAAAAGTGTTTTTTTCGCCTCCCATACTTCGCCATACTTGGCCCATAGTTCGCACATAGTTGAAAAATTAAATAAAGTGTTTTTTTCGTTTCCTATACTTCGCCGTACTTTGCCCATAGTTCGCCCATATTTGAAGAATTTAAAAAAAAACATTTTTTTTGCTTCCCATACTTCGCCATACTTTGCCCACAGTTCGCCCATATTTGAAGAATTTGAAAAAAATTATTTTTTTTGCCTCTTATTCTTCGCCATACTTGGCCCACAGTTCGCCCATATTTGAAGAATTTGAAAAAAATGATTTTTTTTGCCTCCCATACTTCGCCATACTTGGCCCATACTTTGCCCATAGTTCGCCCATATTTGAAGAATTTGAAAAAAATGATTTTTTTTGCCTCCCATACTTCGCCGTACTTGGCCCATAGTTCGCCCATAGTTTAAAAATTTTGAAAAAAGTGTTTTTTTCGCCTCCCATACTTCGCCATACTTGGCCCATATTTCAAAAATTTTAAAAAAGTGTTTTTTTCGCCTCCCATACTTCGCCATACTTTGCCCACAGTTCGCCCATAGTTCAAAAATTTAAAAAAAAGTGTTTTTTTCGCTTCCCATACTTCGCCATACTTTGCCCATAGTTCGCCCATATTTGAAGAATTTAAAAAAACAGATTTTTTTTGCCTCCCATACTTCGCCATACTTGGCCCATAGTTCGCCCATAGTTCAAAAATTAAAAAAAAAAAGTTTTTTTTCGCCTCCCATACTTCGCCATACTTTGCCCACAGTTCGCCCATATTTGAAGAATTTGAAAAAAATGATTTTTTTTGCCTCCCATACTTCGCCCATAGTTCGCTTATAGTTCAAAAATTTTAAAAAAAGTGTTTTTTTCGCCTCCCATACTTCGCCATACTTGGCCCATAGTTCGCCCATAGTTGAAAAATTTAAAAAATATTGTTTTTTTCGCCTCCCATACTTCGCCATAATTGGCCCATAGTTCGCCCATAGTTCAAAAATTTAAAAAAAGTGTTTTTTTTGCCTCCCATACTTCGCCATACTTGGCCCATAGTTCGCCCATAGTTCAAAAATTTAAAAAAAGTGTTTTTTTCGCCTCCCATACTTCGCCATACTTGGCCCATATTTCAAAAATTTTAAAAAAGTGTTTTTTTCGCCTCCCATACTTCGCCATACTTTGCCCACAGTTCGCCCATAGTTCAAAAATTTAAAAAAAAGTGTTTTTTTCGCTTCCCATACTTCGCCATACTTGGCCCATACTTTGCCCATAGTTCGCCCATATTTGAAGAATTTGAAAAAAATGATTTTTTTTGCCTCCCATACTTCGCCGTACTTGGCCCATAGTTCGCCCATAGTTTAAAAATTTTGAAAAAAGTGTTTTTTTCGCCTCCCATACTTCGCCATACTTGGCCCATATTTCAAAAATTTTAAAAAAGTGTTTTTTTCGCCTCCCATACTTCGCCATACTTTGCCCACAGTTCGCCCATAGTTCAAAAATTTAAAAAAAAGTGTTTTTTTCGCTTCCCATACTTCGCCATACTTTGCCCATAGTTCGCCCATATTTGAAGAATTTAAAAAAACAGATTTTTTTTGCCTCCCATACTTCGCCATACTTGGCCCATAGTTCGCCCATAGTTCAAAAATTAAAAAAAAAAAGTTTTTTTTCGCCTCCCATACTTCGCCATACTTTGCCCACAGTTCGCCCATATTTGAAGAATTTGAAAAAAATGATTTTTTTTGCCTCCCATACTTCGCCCATAGTTCGCTTATAGTTCAAAAATTTTAAAAAAAGTGTTTTTTTCGCCTCCCATACTTCGCCATACTTGGCCCATAGTTCGCCCATAGTTGAAAAATTTAAAAAATATTGTTTTTTTCGCCTCCCATACTTCGCCATAATTGGCCCATAGTTCGCCCATAGTTCAAAAATTTAAAAAAAAGTGTTTTTTTCGCCTCCCATACTTCGCCATACTTGGCCCATAGTTCGCCCATAGTTCAAAAATTTTAAAAAAGTGTTTTTTTCGCGTCCCATACTTCGCTATACTTTGCCCATAGTTCGCCCATATTTGAAGAATTTAAAAAAAAAGATTTTTTTTGCCTCCCATACTTCGCCATACTTTGCCCACAGTTCGCCCGTATTTGAACAATTTGATAAAAATGATTTTTCTTGCCTCCCATACTTTGCCATACTTGGCCCATAGTTCGCCCATAGTTCAAAAATTTAAAAAAAGTGTTTTTTTTGCCTCCCATACTTCGCCATACTTGGCCCATAGTTCGCCCATAGTTCAAAAATTTAAAAAAAGTGTTTTTTTCGCCTCCCATACTTCGCCATACTTGGCCCATATTTCAAAAATTTTAAAAAAGTGTTTTTTTCGCCTCCCATACTTCGCCATACTTTGCCCACAGTTCGCCCATAGTTCAAAAATTTAAAAAAAAGTGTTTTTTTCGCTTCCCATACTTCGCCATACTTTGCCCATAGTTCGCCCATATTTGAAGAATTTAAAAAAACAGATTTTTTTTGCCTCCCATACTTCGCCATACTTGGCCCATAGTTCGCCCATAGTTCAAAAATTAAAAAAAAAAAGTTTTTTTTCGCCTCCCATACTTCGCCATACTTTGCCCACAGTTCGCCCATATTTGAAGAATTTGAAAAAAATGATTTTTTTTGCCTCCCATACTTCGCCCATAGTTCGCCCATAGTTCAAAAATTTTAAAAAAAGTGTTTTTTTCGCCTCCCATACTTCGCCATACTTGGCCCATAGTTCGCCCATAGTTGAAAAATTTAAAAAATATTGTTTTTTTCGCCTCCCATACTTCGCCATAATTGGCCCATAGTTCGCCCATAGTTCAAAAATTTAAAAAAAAGTGTTTTTTTCGCCTCCCATACTTCGCCATACTTGGCCCATAGTTCGCCCATAGTTCAAAAATTTTAAAAAAGTGTTTTTTTCGCGTCCCATACTTCGCTATACTTTGCCCATAGTTCGCCCATATTTGAAGAATTTAAAAAAAAAGATTTTTTTTGCCTCCCATACTTCGCCATACTTTGCCCACAGTTCGCCCGTATTTGAACAATTTGAAAAAAATGATTTTTCTTGCCTCCCATACTTCGCCATACTTGGCCCATAGTTCGCCCATAGTTCAAAAATTTAAAAAAAGTGTTTTTTTTGCCTCCCATACTTCGCCATACTTGGCCCATAGTTCGCCCATAGTTCAAAAATTTAAAAAAAGTGTTTTTTTCGCCTCCCATACTTCGCCATACTTTGCCCACAGTTCGGCCGTATTTAAAGAATTTGAAAAAAATGATTTTTTTTGCCTTCCATAGTTCGCCATACTTGGCCCACAGTTCGCCCATATTTGAAGAATTTGAAAAAAATGATTTTTTTTGCCTCCCATACTTCGCCATACTTGGCCTATAGTTCGCCCATAGTTCAAAAATTTAAAAAAAGTGTTTTTTTCGCGTCCCATACTTCGCCATACTTTGCCCACAGTTCGCCCATATTTGAAGAATTTGAAAAAAATTATTTTTTTTGCCTCCCATTCTTCGCCATACTTGGCCCACAGTTCGCCCATATTTGAAGAATTTGAAAAAAATGATTTTTTTTGCCTCCCATTCTTCGCCATACTTGGCCCATAGTTCGCCCATAGTTCAAAAATTTTTAAAAAAAGGGATTTTTTCGCCTCCCATACTTCGCCATACTTTACCCATAGTTCAAAAATTTAAAAAAAAGTGTTTTTTCATCTCCCATACTTCGCCATACTTGGCCCATAGTTCGCCAATAGTTCAAAAATTTAAAAAAAGTGTTTTTTCGCCTCCCATACTTCGCCATACTTTGCCCACAGTTCGGCCGTATTTGAAGAATTTGAAAAAAATGATTTTTTTTGCCTCCCATACTTCGCCATACTTGGCCCATAGTTCGCCCATAGTTCAAAAATTTAAAAAAGTGTTTTTTTCGCCTCCCATACTTCGCCATACTTTGCCCATAGTTCGCCCATATTTGAAGAATTTGAAAAAAATGATTTTTTTTGCCTCCCATACTTCGCCATACTTGGCCCATAGTTCGCACATAGTTGAAAAATTAAAAAAAAGTGTTTTTTTCGTTTCCTATACTTCGCCATACTTTGCCCATAGTTCGCCCATATTTGAAGAATTTAAAAAAAAACATTTTTTTTGCTTCCCATACTTCGCCATACTTTGCCCACAGTTCGCCCATATTTGAAGAATTTGAAAAAAATTATTTTTTTTGCCTCCCATTCTTCGCCATACTTGGCCCACAGTTCGCCCATATTTGAAGAATTTGAAAAAAATGATTTTTTTTGCCTCCCATTCTTCGCCATACTTGGCCCATAGTTCGCCCATAGTTCAAAAATTTTTAAAAAAAGGGATTTTTTCGCCTCCCATACTTCGCCATACTTGGCCCATAGTTCCCCCATAGTTCAAAAATTTAAAAAAAAGTGTTTTTTTCGTTTCCCATACTTCGCCATACTTTGCCCATAGTTCGCCCATATTTGAAGAATTTAAAAAAAAGATTTTTTTTGCTTCCCATACTTCGCCATACTTTGCCCACAGTTCGCCCATATTTGAAGAATTTGAAAAAAATTATTTTTTTTGCCTCCCATTCTTCGCCATACTTGGCCCACAGTTCGCCCATATTTGAAGAATTTGAAAAAAATGATTTTTTTTGCCTCCCATTCTTCGCCATACTTGGCCCATAGTTCGCCCATAGTTCAAAAATTTTTAAAAAAAGGGATTTTTTCGCCTCCCATACTTCGCCATACTTGGCCCATAGTTCCCCCATAGTTCAAAAATTTAAAAAAAAGTGTTTTTTTCGTTTCCCATACTTCGCCATACTTTGCCCATAGTTCGCCCATATTTGAAGAATTTAAAAAAAAGATTTTTTTTGCTTCCCATACTTCGCCATACTTTGCCCATAGTTCGCCCATATTTGAAGAATTTGAAAAAAATGATTTTTTTTGCCTTCCATAGTTCGCCATACTTGGCCCACAGTTCGCCCATATTTGAAGAATTTGAAAAAAATGATTTTTTTTGCCTCCCATACTTCGCCATACTTTGCCCATAGTTCGCCCATATTTGAAGAATTTGAAAAAAATGATTTTTTTTGCCTCCCATACTTCGCCATACTTTGCCCATAGTTCGCCCATATTTGAAGAATTTGAAAAAAATGATTTTTTTTGCCTCCCATACTTCGCCATACTTGGCCCATACTTTGCCCATAGTTCGCCCATATTTGAAGAATTTGAAAAAAATGATTTTTTTTGCCTCCCATACTTCGCCCATAGTTCGCCCATAGTTCAAAAATTTTAAAAAAAGTGTTTTTTTCGCCTCCCATACTTCGCCATACTTGGCCCATAGTTCGCCCATAGTTGAAAAATTTAAAAAATATTGTTTTTTTCGCCTCCCATACTTCGCCATAATTGGCCCATAGTTCGCCCATAGTTCAAAAATTTAAAAAAAAGTGTTTTTTTCGCCTCCCATACTTCGCCATACTTGGCCCATAGTTCGCCCATAGTTCAAAAATTTTAAAAAAGTGTTTTTTTCGCGTCCCATACTTCGCTATACTTTGCCCATAGTTCGCCCATATTTGAAGAATTTAAAAAAAAAGATTTTTTTTGCCTCCCATACTTCGCCATACTTTGCCCACAGTTCGCCCGTATTTGAACAATTTGAAAAAAATGATTTTTCTTGCCTCCCATACTTCGCCATACTTGGCCCATAGTTCGCCCATAGTTCAAAAATTTAAAAAAAGTGTTTTTTTTGCCTCCCATACTTCGCCATACTTGGCCCATAGTTCGCCCATAGTTCAAAAATTTAAAAAAAGTGTTTTTTTCGCCTCCCATACTTCGCCATACTTTGCCCACAGTTCGGCCGTATTTGAAGAATTTGAAAAAAATGATTTTTTTTGCCTCCCATACTTCGCCATACTTTGCCCATAGTTCGCCCATATTTGAAGAATTTAAAAACAAAGATTTTTTTTGCCTCCCATACTTCGCCATACTTTGCCCACAGTTCGCCTGTATTTGAAGAATTTGAAAAAAATGATTTTTCTTGCCTCCCATACTTCGCCATACTTGGCCCATAGTTCGCCCATAGTTCAAAAATTTAAAAAAAGTGTTTTTTTTTGCCTCCCATACTTCGCCATACTTTACCCATAGTTCAAAAATTTAAAAAAAAGTGTTTTTTCATCTCCCATACTTCGCCATACTTGGCCCATAGTTCGCCAATAGTTCAAAAATTTAAAAAAAGTGTTTTTTCGCCTCCCATACTTCGCCATACTTTGCCCACAGTTCGGCCGTATTTGAAGAATTTGAAAAAAATGATTTTTTTTGCCTCCCATACTTCGCCATACTTGGCCCATAGTTCGCCCATAGTTCAAAAATTTAAAAAAAGTGTTTTTTTCGCCTCCCATACTTCGCCATACTTGGCCCATAGTTCGCCCATAGTTCAAAAATTTAAAAAAGTGTTTTTTTCGCCTCCCATACTTCGCCATACTTTGCCCATAGTTCGCCCATATTTGAAGAATTTGAAAAAAATGATTTTTTTTGCCTCCCATACTTCGCCATACTTGGCCCATAGTTCGCACATAGTTGAAAAATTAAAAAAAAGTGTTTTTTTCGTTTCCTATACTTCGCCATACTTTGCCCATAGTTCGCCCATATTTGAAGAATTTAAAAAAAAACATTTTTTTTGCTTCCCATACTTCGCCATACTTTGCCCACAGTTCGCCCATATTTGAAGAATTTGAAAAAAATTATTTTTTTTGCCTCCCATTCTTCGCCATACTTGGCCCACAGTTCGCCCATATTTGAAGAATTTGAAAAAAATGATTTTTTTTGCCTCCCATTCTTCGCCATACTTGGCCCATAGTTCGCCCATAGTTCAAAAATTTTTAAAAAAAGGGATTTTTTCGCCTCCCATACTTCGCCATACTTGGCCCATAGTTCCCCCATAGTTCAAAAATTTAAAAAAAAGTGTTTTTTTCGTTTCCCATACTTCGCCATACTTTGCCCATAGTTCGCCCATATTTGAAGAATTTAAAAAAAAGATTTTTTTTGCTTCCCATACTTCGCCATACTTTGCCCACAGTTCGCCCATATTTGAAGAATTTGAAAAAAATTATTTTTTTTGCCTCCCATTCTTCGCCATACTTGGCCCACAGTTCGCCCATATTTGAAGAATTTGAAAAAAATGATTTTTTTTGCCTCCCATTCTTCGCCATACTTGGCCCATAGTTCGCCCATAGTTCAAAAATTTTTAAAAAAAGGGATTTTTTCGCCTCCCATACTTCGCCATACTTGGCCCATAGTTCCCCCATAGTTCAAAAATTTAAAAAAAAGTGTTTTTTTCGTTTCCCATACTTCGCCATACTTTGCCCATAGTTCGCCCATATTTGAAGAATTTAAAAAAAAGATTTTTTTTGCTTCCCATACTTCGCCATACTTTGCCCATAGTTCGCCCATATTTGAAGAATTTGAAAAAAATGATTTTTTTTGCCTTCCATAGTTCGCCATACTTGGCCCACAGTTCGCCCATATTTGAAGAATTTGAAAAAAATGATTTTTTTTGCCTCCCATACTTCGCCATACTTTGCCCATAGTTCGCCCATATTTGAAGAATTTGAAAAAAATGATTTTTTTTGCCTACCATACTTCGCCATACTTTGCCCATAGTTCGCCCATATTTGAAGAATTTGAAAAAAATGATTTTTTTTGCCTCCCATACTTCGCCATACTTGGCCCATACTTTGCCCATAGTTCGCCCATATTTGAAGAATTTGAAAAAAATGATTTTTTTTGCCTCCCATACTTCGCCATACTTGGCCCATAGTTCGCCCATAGTTTAAAAATTTTGAAAAAAAGTGTTTTTTTCGCCTCCCATACTTCGCCATACTTGGCCCATATTTCAAAAATTTCAAAAAAGTGTTTTTTTCGCCTCCCATACTTTGCCATACTTTGCCCACAGTTCGCCCATAGTTCAAAAATTTAAAAAAAAGTGTTTTTTTCGCTTCCCATACTTCGCCATACTTTGCCCATAGTTCGCCCATATTTGAAGAATTTAAAAAAACAGATTTTTTTTGCCTCCCATACTTCGCCATACTTTGCCCATAGTTCGCCCATATTTGAAGAATTTGAAAAAAATGATTTTTTTTGCCTTCCATAGTTCGCCATACTTGGCCCACAGTTCGCCCATATTTGAAGAATTTGAAAAAAATGATTTTTTTTGCCTCCCATACTTCGCCATACTTTGCCCATAGTTCGCCCATATTTGAAGAATTTAAAAAAAAAGATTTTTTTTGCCTCCCATACTTCGCCATACTTAGCCCACAGTTCGCCCATATTTGAAGAATTTGAAAAAAATGATTTTTATTGCCTTTTTACTTTTCAATACATGGCCCATAGTTCGCCCATAGTTCAAAAATTTAAAAAAAAGTGTTTTTTTCGCCTCCCATACTTCGCCATACTTGGCCCATAGTTCGCCCATAGTTCAAAAATTAAAAAAAAAAAGTTTTTTTTCGCCTCCCATACTTCGCCATACTTTGCCCACAGTTCGCCCATATTTGAAGAATTTGAAAAAAATGATTTTTTTTGCCTCCCATTCTTCGCCATACTTGGCCCATAGTTCGCCCATAGTTCAAAAATTTAAAAAAATGATTTTTTTTTGCCTCCCATACTTCGCCATACTTTGCCCATAGTTCGCCCGTAGTTAGAGAATTGAAAAAAATGGTTTTTTTTGAAGCCATACTTTAACTATGGGATTCGCTCATTAGCAATACTTTTGCCATACTGTTGCCATACTTTGTCAGCTTTTCGCCATGTTTAACCCATAGTTGGCCATCTTTTGCCCATACTTCCATTTCCATGCTGTTTCTACCCTTGTAAAATCAGTTTGGCTTGGGCTCTCGGCTAATGCGAATCTCTTTTAAATTATAACCTCGATAATGCCCAGCCTTGACTGACATTTGTATTTGATTTAAATAAACTATTGATTATTATTACTGTTAATTCAGCGTAACTATTTATTATCCCCTCAAATTGGTGACCCCGACGTGATCTATAGAGTCGGTGAGGCGGAAGTGATAGTGTTTTAGTTAAAATAACAGTGCAAATTTGTCTGAGTGTAGTTAAAATACCGGAAACTCCGGACGGAAATACAAACAATGACACTTTAAGAATGGTGACACAAAATAGTTTGCGCGTGCCAAAATTTTGGCCGCAGAAAATTGAACTGTGGTTCAAGTTGCTCGAAGCACAGTTCACGAACGCGAAAATAACGGACGAAGGAATGATGTTCAATATTACTATCGCCCATATCGGTGAACAATATATTGAACAAATCGAAGACGTCCTTAATCCTCCCGATACCGAACAGTTTAAATTTTTAAAAGGTGAATTAATTAAAAGACTAACTGAATCGGACAGTACGCGTGTGTAGAAATTGATGGAAAGTGAGGAGATGGGCGATCGGACACCTTCTCAGTTTTACCGTGATTTAAAAAAATTGGCTCTTCCTTCAATTACGGACGAGGTGATTCTCGCGATCTGGAAATCGAGATTGCCGCCTAATTCGCAACGAGTGTTAGCGGCTACGACTGAGACCAAAGCACAAGCTTTGACTGAAATGGCAGATCGCATACACGAGATTAAACCGGGAAACGAACGAATCGCGGCAGTGGCACAAGAATCGGACCTTCGTGCTTTACGCGAAGAAATTAAACAATTAAAACTCCAAATCAGTGCAGTGACAAACAGCCGCCATCGTTCCGCGTCGCGCGGTCGAAAACGCGACTCGTCTAAAAATCGCAGTGCTACGCCATCGTCAGGTCGTTCTTCGACCGGTGATCGAGTTTGTTGGTTTCATTGGCGATTCAAAGAAAAAGCGCGAGATTGTCGACCCGGTTGCCCTCATTACAAGGAGTCGGGAAACGAGTAGAACCGTGGTTGGAAGCGGCACTTAACGACGGTTCAAATTCTCGCCGCATTTTTGTAACAGATCGACGTTCAAAAGTTTCTTTTCTTGTGGACACCGGGGCGGACGTGTGCTTGTACCCTCGAGGATTTGTGCGCGAAAGTTTGAAAAAGGACACTTATGAACTTTTTGCAGCGAATGGCACGAATATCGCGACATACGGTACTATCGCACTCGATCTCGATCTCTCGCTTCGACGCAGTTTTAAATGGATTTTTATCGTAGCTGATGTGAATAGACCGATAATTGGCATAGATTTTCTCTCACATTACGGTTTATTAGTCGACCCGCGAAATACCCGATTAGTCGACTCGATTACAAATCTCGCAACCAAAGTACAATTACTTCATGCCGAAATCGCGACTGTCAAGACAGTTTTCGAAAACTCAAAATACCATCAGTTGCTCGCGAAATATCCAAATATTACTCGTCCACCTGCTTTTGGAAAAGAAACTGTGAAACATAATGTTCAACATCACATTAGAACGACTCCGGGACCTCCAGTGTTTAGCAGACCTCGTCGATTAGCCCCAGACCGTTTAAAAACGGCAAAAGCTGATTTCGACGTATTAGTACAACAAGGGACTCTCCGCCCATCGGATGCTGATTGGGCTTCTCCACTACATTTGGTACCAAAGAAAGACGGTACTTTAAGACCTTGTGGTGATTATAGAGGAGTCAACGCTCTTACTATACCCGACAGGTATTCTCCACCACACATCGAGGATTTTTCTCAAAATTTGTACAACAAAAAGGTATTTTCCAAATTAGATTTAATTAGGGCTTATCATCAAATCCCGGTTGCACCCGAGGATATTCCAAAAACGGCAATTACGACACCTTTCGGTTTGTTCGAAGCGACAAACATGATGTTCGGTTTGCGAAACGCGGCACAGACGTGTCAGAGATTTGTAGATGAAATTACCCGCGGTGTAGATTTTGTTTTCGCATATATTGATGATTTTTTAATAGCGTCAGAAAATGAGGATCAACATTACGAACACCTCGACATTTTATTTAAACGATTAGACAAATACGGCGTTGTAATTAACCCTTCAAAATGTGTTTTCGGTGTTAATGAAATTACTTTCTTGCGTTATACGGTAAATGCACGTGGAATAAAACCTTTAACAGAGCGAGTAGAAGCAATCACAAATTTCCCAGAACCGGAAAACGTTAAACAAGTGCGAAGATATTTAGGTATGATTAATTTCTATCGACGTTTTATACCTAAAGCCGCGGAAATTGTACAACCTCTCAATGATTTGCTTAAAGGTTCAAAAAAGGGAAACGACAAAGTCAGATGGGATGAAAAAACGAGAAATTCTTTTGTTGTGTCGAAAACAGCCTTAGCGAAAGCTACAATGCTGGCCCATCCAGCGCCAGGCGCACCGATAAGTATCGTTGTCGATGCGTCTGACTATGCGATGGGAGCCGCCTTGCAACAATATGTAGATAATATGTGGCAACCGTTAGCTTTTTATACAAAAACTTTTAACTCGGCACAACAAAAATATAGCGCGTATGATCGTGAGCTTTTGTCTATGTACTCTTCGGTTAAACGTTTTAGTTACGCAGTCGAAGGTCGAAATTTTGTAATTTTCACCGACCATAAACCACTGACCTTCGCTTTCAATAAAAATCTTGAAAAATGTTCGCCACGACAGTTCCGTCATCTTGATTATATAGGTCAGTTTACCACGGATATACGTCACATTAAAGGGCAAGAAAATTATGTCGCGGACGCTCTGTCTCGAATCGAAGTTATTTCTCAAGCGGTCGATCATGGTACCCTTGAATCTGCTCAGAAAAACGATAAAGAATTGCGCAAAATTTTACAATCTTCTAATAATTCTTTGAAATTAAAAAAGATTAATTTTCCCGTTTCTAACGTCACCCTTTATTGTGACGTCACAGGCGATACCATCAGACCATACGTCCCTGAATCTTTAAGACGAGACGTTTTCAAATCGTTACATGAATTATCTCACCCGGGAATTAAAGCTACACAAAAACTTTTATGTGCGCGTTTCGTATGGCCCTCAATAAATAAAGATTCAAGGAAGTGGGCTCGAGAATGTATCGCTTGTCAGCGATGCAAAATTACAAGACACGTTTCATCCCCTCTTGGTAATTTTGAAAGTTTAGCAGGCCGTTTCGAACATGTACATATAGATCTTATTACAATGCCATACTCGCAAGGTTATCGATATTGTTTAACTTGCGTTGATCGATTCTCGCGTTGGCCAGAAGCTATCCCTATCATTGATATGGAAACTACGACTGTTGCAACGGCATTTCTTTCTGTATGGATTTCTCGTTTCGGCGTGCCATTAAGAATTACTTCAGATCAGGGTAGGCAATTTGAATCAGATTTGTTTAAAGAACTTTGCAGGTTGTTAGGAACTAAACAAATTCGAACAACCGCATACCATCCTGCTTCAAATGGCATGGTTGAAAGATTCCATCGGCAATTAAAAACGGCTATTAAATGTCATAATTCTGACAATTGGGTGGAAATTTTACCCATTGTCCTTTTAGGAATTAGAACCGCAATAAAAGATGATCTAAATGCTACCGCCGCGGAAATGTTATACGGTACCGGAATTCGTTTACCTGCAGATTTCTTTAATCCAATCGATTCTGATCCTACCTCCCAATTTGTAAAGCGTTTGAAAAGAACGATGGAAAATGTAAAAACGTGTCCCGTAGCTCGGGACGGCGCTAAAAAGACGTTTATTTTCAAAGAGTTAAAAACTACACCGTTTGTATTCTTACGTCACGATGCCGTAAGAAGCCTATCTCAACCGCCTTATGATGGCCCATATGAAGTCATTGAGCGCAATGACAAAAGTTTTGTCATTAAAATAAATAATAAGAATGTCCGAGTTTCTATTGATAGACTAAAACCGGCGTTTTTAGTTTCTGATGGCGCGAATAGAGATTATAATAATCACGACGACGACGACGATGACGAGGAACATATTACTGTAGAAACAAACATCGAAATAAATATTGAGAATGAGAATGAAGAGAATCGACAAAACAATAACAATGTAAACAATAACCGTCATACAACACGTTCAGGACGAACGATCAAATTTCCTGATCGATTTCAGGCAGGATTTAAGTAAAAATAAATGACAACGATGCCTATGTACCTTTAATTTATTGTTTTATTACAATCATATATTTTTTTTGTACTGTAAAAGAATCCCAAAGCAATGATATTTCGTATTTCATATGTATCATGTATGCAAGAATGACATCTGAATAAAGCACAATGTTTTCTTTTTAATAAAATATTTTGATTCTCGTATGATTTCAATAATTGTATAATATCATTATCACTGGTAAGGGGGTACTGTGGCGAACTAAGATATTATTTTACTCATATATTGGTTTTAGATATTTTGTAGGGTTATATTCACGAAATATTCTTAAAGTAACATCTATTTACTCTGTCTGAAAAGAAACTTTCACTTTTATGGTTTTTAAGCAGATGTTTTTCATATTTTAGTTAGAGTCTGTATTGCTCAGCATCGATGGGCCGAGCGCCTGGTTAATTGCTGCACCCGGATTATCGCCCGGGTGCCAATTTACCTAACCTGGGTCTAGCTAGAGCAATAAATATTTTACATACTTTACGAAAAACATCTTATCGCCTCCCACCAAAATATTTCTGTATTGGTACCTTTCAGGGTCTGTTTCTACCCTTGTAAAATCAGTTTGGCTTGGGCTCTCGGCTAATGCGAATCTCTTTTAAATTGTAACCTCGATAATGCCCAGCCTCGACTGACATTTGTATTTGATTTAAATAAACTATTGATTATTATTACTGTTAATTCAGCGTAACTATTTATTATCCCCTCAATTACAATCATATAGTATAATATAAAATATTATTATAAAATAACCAAGATGAAACTTACATGCTAAATACTTTTTAATTTTGCAGACGTATGCGGAATAATTTCAGAAATTAATGAGGTTGAGGAAATTAATAATACCACAACTTCATCTTCTTTTTCAAAAAGAACAATTATTTTAATAGATGAACATGGGGAAACTGTAAGTGTTGATACTTAATATAAAACAAAAAAAATTTTCCATTTAAATAATTAATTATATTAATTTTTAATTTATAAAATTATATAAAATTATTTTCTAGATTCTAGTGGCATTGTGGAACAACGCAGCGCGCTCATTTGATATTCCGGCTAAAGAAATTGTTATAATAAAAAAAGAAAAAGTTGGCTGCTTCAAATCACAAAATTACATCTCAATAATTCAGTCAAGCTTAATTAAACTGAATGATTTGAGTAATGACCAAGTGTTAAGGTGAGAATATTTACAAATATTATGAATCTGTTTTTACCGGAAGCATTAAATTTAATGCATTTACAAAAATTTTTAACTATACCTATTTTCCTATTTCAGATTAACTGCTTGCAGTGACACATTATAAAAAATTTGGTTTATTTGTTTATAAAATTAAGTGTTCAGTAAAATAACTGTCATAACTAAGAATTGGAGTTATATTTGACCAAAATTGGCCTGGTACTTGGCGAAATGTCTTCCAAAATTGGACTTATTTAAAATTTTTCACTAGGTGTTTGTATTTTTGTTTGTATTTTTATTTGTATTTTTGTTTGTATTTTTGTATTTGGGTCAGTCCATTGATTTTCGTCTGAAAGTCGTTTTGACCAAATGTTCAAAAATTCTAATTTTCACATATGTGAAACTAGTTGATTTTCTGAGTTCATTAACCATAATTTTATGGTATAAATTTTATTTTCTTTAATAATATTAATTATCAAATGTAAAAGGTTCACGATGAGATTTCGTAACCTCAAATTTTTCAATTTTTTAAAAACATTATTATTAAAAATTTGCTAAGTATTAAATATTGAAACTTACCAAAAATATAAGTCAATCTATTCTACATATTTAGATGACGGAATTTTTATAAAATTCCATTACTTTTAGATAATAAATAATTTTAAAAATATTTTTTCTAAAAAAATTTCGAATTTTTTGTTTACTTGTAATTTTTTTGTGGGACCTCCAAAAAATTTTCGGTTTTACGAACATGTTCTTAATAATATAATTTATTTTATTATTATATTATTAATTATTTATTAAAATAGGTTAATTCTAGTAATTAAAGTTAATTGACCAATTTCACATCGTTTTATTTTCATATAAAATTATATAAAAATGGAACGACAAGTTCTAGAATTAACCTATTTTAATGCAAATTTTTAGAAATTAATATCTCGAAAACGAAGCAACACACCTTCGTAAAATTTCAATAGAAGATAAATTATATTATTCAGAACATGCCCGTAAAACCCCAATTTTTTTGGAGCTCCCGCAAAAAAGTTTAATTTAATACTTAGCAGATTTTTAATAATAACGTTTTTAAAAAATTGAAAAATTTAAGGTTACAAAATCTCATCGTCAACCTCTTACATTTAATAATTGATATTATTAAAGAAAATTTGGTTAATGAACTCAGAAAATCATCGAGTTTCACATATATTAAAATTAGAATTTTTGATAATTTGGTCGCAACGACTTTCAGACGAAAGTCAATGGACTGACCCATTTATATTTGAATTTTTGTATTTTCATGTCAATTATTATTTGTATTTGAATTGTTTGTATGTTTTATATTGTTTATAAAGAATATATTATATCATCCACTACATTTTTATGGCATAAATTATTATTTAATCTGTATAACTTCATTTCTTTCATATTTTTTATAAGAAACAAAAATTACTTTTTAATTTTAAAAAGTTTAAAAAATTCAGTTTTAATAATGAAATAAACAATATTTACATCCATAATCGATTTTAAATTGACTTTTTTGTACGGTTTAAAATTTCATTTATTTTACTTTAAAATTAAGTTTAAATAATTGTTTCTTTTATGAGAGGTATTTTTATTGAGATTTTTTGGAAACTTGATTTCTACAAAATCATTAAGATTTTCTTTTAAAAATGAAAAAGCAAAATTATTAAGATTATTAATTATTATGCGTACTTATACTAGAATTCCTGTCTTTTTTTAAGTTTTTTGATGTAACTGAAAAAGTATTTTTAAATACTTTTATCATTACCAGGTATACTATTTTTCTTTATTCCCACCCGAAAGTACGGTTAATAATTAGTCTTAATTAACAAAAAAGCATGAATATCTGTCAATTTGCGTTTACCCATGTGTTTATTTTTGTGGCTTGCGTCGTTAACGCAACCAGTCGGCCACCTCGCGAAGGGTGTTGCGCAATGTGTTTGGTTTCTGCCAGCTGACCGGTACAGTAGGTCGCCCGCTTGACTTTTGCAAAGCCGAGGCGAAGCCGAGGTTTTTGCTGGTCGGGGCGGGCATGAAAAGCATATTATATGGGGAAATTTATATGAAAAAAAAGTTTTTAATAAGGAATCATGTAAAAAAGTAAAAATTCAGAAATTTATACGAATTTATTCGTAGAATTAAAACTAACATATTTTAAGATTAATATCAAATAAATTATTTACATGTATTCTTGTTTTACTTGTTTTTGCAATTGCATGAAGTGACGTTAAAGAGGCAGTTGTTACAAGTGCTGAATTTTGGTTGCTGAACTTTTGCTTCGTTTTGAAAACGTACTTTTATTCCTGGTTTAGCAAAAAACTGTTTACTGTTGCCAGTAACTTGTTGGTTTTGATTATTAGCTGGTAAGAATAAAGGTTTATTGCTTGCTGTGGTAAAACCACTTTCCACACCTCCACCTGAATAAAATCTTTCGTGAATAAAAATTGAACATAAGTTTATTTCTGTAATAAAATAAGCATTTATTTACTTACTTGGAATTGGTTCAAGGTCGTCAGATTTATCATTCCCGTGTTTAGTGATTATCTGCGCATTAGTCAATGGCTTTAAACGCTTTTGTGTGCGACTTTGATTATTTAAATTTTCGTTACTTTCTCTTTTTCTACTGCCAGATGGCTCAACAGTCGTTTGATTTTCGAAATTTAATATAATTCCTGGTTTTTCAGAAAATGATTTACTACTGGCAATGTTTAATTGATTTCGATTTGTAACTAGCACAAGTAGTTTCGTTTTCCTTGCTGTCAAAGAAGCATTGTTTACAAGTCCATCTGAAAAATGTCAGTTATAAGTGAAAAGTGGTATTTTTTCGTATTTTTCGTAACAATGATATTTTGGTCACAAATTTCAAAAAGTATTTTCGTATATTATTAATTAAACTAGTGATAATTCGTATTTTTGTAGTAAAATACTATTTTTTGTCCTTACTTGGAATTGGGTCGTCCGAGATGAAATCATCAGAAAAATCTGACCAATTAAGATTGTAATCAGATTCATTTTTTTCGACGTTTTCCTGCGCGCTACTTGATGGTTCCGGATGAGAATTTTTCGTACTAGCTTTTTGAACGATCCCATCAAAGATCAGCTGCCTATTGTGCATTGAATTTTCAATGTAGCCCTGAGCAATTATATCAGATCGCCATCTCCCCAGCTGCTTAACCTTTTGCATGTTAGCACCGGAATCAGAGAGAAGCGTCGCTGATGTTCGTCTGAAGCAGTGTCTAGTGAATTTTTCTGCATTTGGCAGTTGTAAAAAGGAATCAATTTTTTGAGGCACTTCACCTATTTTGTGCCTTCCAATTACTTGTCGCTGACATTTACCTTCTTGGTACCGTAAGAAAAATTTTTCGCTGAATTGTCCGGAAGGTCTCAATGAAATGTAATTGCTTACTTTAGTGTAAAAAAGATTTCCGATTATAAACTGCCCTGAGTATTCATTTTTATTAAAATTTATTGACACTAAATATTTGTCTCCCAAATTTTCAACATCTTCCATCTTTAAGTTTGATAATTCGTCACACCGCATACAACCACAGATGCCGAATATAAGTATGACCTGTAAAATTAAATCCAAAGCAATTGAACCGAGATTATGAAAATGTAATATTATTTGGAAAGCGAATAAATAAACAATTAATAATAAATTATTATTAATAATAATAATAATAATAATAATAAATTAATTAATAATAAACAATACCTTCATGGCTAAATAAACAATATCCGGAGCTTCATTAAGAATCTCATGATTTGGTCCCATTTAAGTACCAGCGATTTCTTTGGTTTATAACCTATGGAGTTCGTTTTGATTAAAGCTGTCAGGTTTAAAAAATTATTGATGTTAATGCCATCTTTCACACTCAACGTCATTCGCAGCATGCTCCAAACACTCTAAAGCGTTGTTGGTTTCAGTTTTGTTTTCAGTTGCTCGAAATAAACAATTAAATTTTTTTCTTCCGAGTTGGACAGTGAATTTTTATTCTGCTCTCGCCATTTCTTGTACATGGTGTATACTAGCAGGTACCGACCGGAAGACTTTTTTGGGAGCGTTCTACTTTGGACAATAATATCTGCCTCTTAGTCAAAATTTTTCAACATCTCTGCCTCGTCCGAGGAACCTTCAGACGAAGAGTTTTCCATTTTTCACGTCTTTTATACACTAAACGTTGATTGAATTTTGAGGTTATGATTAGTTCACGTCACACGGTCACAACACAGGCCCTAAAATAAGCGTTGCTATGTGGTTGCTATGCTCACGAGACACGAAAATCTTGTAGCCAATCAGAGCGCGTGTTAGTTCGAGCCGGCCACAAAAGTCGCTGTTCCCAGAGCGATTACCGACCGGGAAGTCCGTACTTTCGGATAGGGGATACAGAAAAATTATTTTAAGAATTAAAAAATTTTGAATTTTCGATTTTTGTAAAAAAAGTTACATATATCTTCCGTTTAAGTGAATATTTTTTTTATCTAGTGAGGATAAGATTTTCAGTTAAGGTATTACCTAAAAAACTGCAAAGTTTATCTTCAATGAGTGAAACCGTTTACGAGTTATGAGAAATTAATTAATCATTTATTCTTACTTTCTTTTCGCTGTTCAATCGGGTGATTTTTTGGAGTATTTAGATTTTGCCAATTTCGACGTCGATTTCGATCGAATTTCGCTGTAAAAATTATTAATAATTAATAAATAATAAGAATGATAATATAATATTAATAATATTATTATCAATATTAATAATAACAATAACAATACAGTGAAATAGAAATGTAATATATGTATTGATGAATTTACCATTATTCAATGCATCACTTTCATTTTGAACGTCTTTCTTAGCTCCTGAATTTTTGTTATAAAAATATCTCGTGCCCATCCAACGCTGTTTTTGTTTCATTGTTGCACCTAAAATTTTGAACATTCTTAACTTAAAAAATGTAGCCACCAAAAACAAAATAAAGAAAATACGTAAAAATTCATATTAATATTTGTAATTATCTCTCATTAATACTAAAACAAAAATCAACATTGATTTTTTTATTTTGCGAAATTTAATTAAAAATAGGAGATTGTTCCTATTTACAAAATTGTTTCTACTAAACTACAACACTATTTTCAGCATTATGTACATGCTAACACCGATTACGTCGTCAAGTCACTTTTCGACGGCATTGAAGAAGATTATACAGGAACGAAGGCAGCCATTCACCGGGAAATTCAAATTCTCCGTAAGAAAAATGAATTACCTCTTCCACCTCCTCCACCTAAACAGGAAAGTCAAGGTAATATCTCTTCTGCTCATACTTACAAGCATCTTCCCGCATTAACATTACCTAAGTTTTCAGGGAATCAATTAGAATGGGAGACCTTGCTGATGCAATAGATTGTGTCCTTGGAATTGACCTGCTTGGTCATATCTTATTGCCCGGACTCAAACAAGGTCCGCTCAATAGTCCTACTGCCCTACTTACTACTCTTGGTTGGATCATTTTTGGTGTATCGTCATCAACTGATTCTGAGAATTCTTTTTCTGTCCACCATGTTGAAGAGAAAGACACTCTTCATCATCAACTCCGCCTTTTCTGGGAAATAGAGGAATTACCCACGAAAACCTTCCTATCCAAGGAAGACATTGAATGCGAGAATCATTTCCGAGACACTCATTACAGAGACACTAGTGGTCAATATGTAGTTCGACTACCCCTTCTTCAACCTCCTGATCTATTAGGACGATCTAAAGAATCTGTAATTTCAATGTTCAAGAGAAATGAATCTCAACTCCAGAAAGATCCAATTGCCAAGGCCAAATACAACTCTTTCATAGAAGAATACCTCTCACTAGATCACATGGAACCGGTTTCCGAGGAAGATCGGGCATATCCAAAGTCAAACTATCTTCCACATCATGTGATCTCTAAAGCACACGATCCTACAGCCAAAATCAGAGTTGTGTTCAATAGTTCTTTCCGAACTTCCTCCGGTGTGTCATTTAACGAAATCCTGCACCCTGGGTAGAAACTGCAACCAGACATCTGGCTTATCATCAGCCGGTGGAGATTCTGGAAGTACGTTTTTACTGCAGACATTGTTAAAATGTTTAGGCAGATCAAGATCGAATCACCTGATTGTAACCGCCAACGCATCGTATGGAGAGCTGAACCCGGGAAGCCCTTACAGGAGTATAATTTAACCACTGTCCCTTATGACACTAGGCCTGCTCCATTCCTCGCGATCAAAATCCTTAAACAACTAGCCTCTGATGAGAGAAATCGGTTTCCACTTGGTGCGCAGGCGTTAGATGAGAACACCTATGTGGATGACATTTATCCTGGGGTAAACTCAATAGAACGTGCTATTGAGATCCGAGACGATCTTATCAACATCCTTGCATCATCGTGTATTACTCTCAGTAAATGGGCAGCGAATAATAGCGTACTGCTACCTGACGATGTTCCTGATAAAACTAAAAATGAGAAGGTTTTTGATCCTGAGAATTCCGTGTCCACATTAGGCTTACGTTGGAATCAAAGTTCAGACAAATTCTACTTCGAAATCGTTCCTATCTCGTTATCGAATCCAACGAAGCGAATGGTCGCTTCAGAAATCGCGAAGCTTTTCGACCCATTAGGATGGTTGTCGCCATTCCTGCTTAATGCTAAAATCCTTCTTCAAGATTGTTGGCTTGCAGGAACTGACTGGGATACAATCCTACCTAATAACCTTCTTATAAAGTGGAACGAGTTCCAGGATCAGTTCAATCATCTCAGTATTATCATGATTCCACGATGGATTCAAACTAATGATGATCAATCAAACTGGGAACTCCATGGATTCGCAGACGCATCAGAGCGAGCTTACTCAGCAGCCTTGTACTTAGTTGATCGATCTGCTGATGTTGCTCATTCCCACCTTTTAATCTCGAAAACTAAACTAGCACCAGTTAAAGTGATCTCTTTTCCTAAGCTGGAGCTGTGTGAGGCTCACCTCCTTACTAAACTATCCACCATCGTCATTGAAAAACTCTTACCTTCAATTAAATCAGTATACTACTGGTCTGATTCGCAGATTGTCCTTTCTTGGCTTCAAGGCCATCCGTCAAGATGGAAACTCTTTGTCGTCAATCGTGTAAGTGAAATCCACTCAATTTCCAAAGATGCTTCCTGGTCGCACGTTCGCTCCGAGCATAATCCTGCTGATTGTGCCACAAGAGGATTCACAGTTAGCGAACTTGGTGATTCATCCCTATGGTGGCACGGACCAAAATGGCTGATTGATAATTCTGAGCAATGGCCTGTTTCCAATCATGTTTTGGACACCAATTGCAATCTAGAAATCCGAACCAAATTTCTAAATCCAAGCGGTGATGTTCAGATGAATCTCTTACAAGAAGATCAAGCTCCTGAACTTCTAACAAGAGCTTCATCTTTGTTGAAGCTCATAAGCGTCACTGCCTACTGCTTCCGTTTTACTGGAATTCTGCAGAACCGAAATATTAATTTCCCAACCTACCTCACCTGTAGTGAACTAAGGAACGCCCTAAACATCTGGATCAAAGTGATCCAAAATGAACATTTCTCAGACGTCATAAACACGTTGAAGTCCAATCTACCATTAGCTACAAAAAATCCTAACACGAAATTAGCCCCATTTTTGGATCAAAACCTGATTCTCCGAGTTAAAGGTCGGCTAGAAAACTCATTCCTTTCTTACGATGAGAAACACCCAATAATGTTACCAAAGAATTCTCGACTATCCGAACTCATCGTCCTGCAGGCTCACCATGAGTCGTTACATGGAGGTCAACAACTCACCTTAAGTAGAGTTCTTCGGAGGTATTGGATTATCAGTGCCAAGTCTCTAATCAACCGAGTTCTCAGAGCATGCGTCAGGTGTGCTCGATTTCAAGCTGTTGTTCCTACCCAACTCATGAGCCAGTTGCCCACTGAACGAGTTAATCCTGGTAAGCCTTTTAACTCTACTGGAATAGACTATGCTGGTCCCTATTTCATTCTTCCTTCAAAAGCTCGTGGTATCAGAGCCACTAAGGGATATATTTGTTTATTTGTTTGTCTCTGTACACGAGCTATACACCTAGAACTAGTCTCAGATCTTGGAACACAAAGTTTCTTAGCGGCATTCAAGAGATTCATCTCTCTCCGCGGTGAATGTACCAAAGTTTTTAGTGATGACGCCCGAAATTTCGTTGGTGCTGAGCGAGAACTAAAAGTACTATTCAATGGTGCATTAAAAATATTCCCTCAAGTTGCCGAATCACTTGCCAATCTGGGAACAACGTGGTCTTTCATCCCACCACATTCCCCCCACTTCGGAGGAATATGGGAAGCAGGAGTCAAGTCGGTCAAGTACCATTTACGACGAGTAATTGGAGAGACCCGACTAACGTTCGAGGAGATGTCTACGGTGTTGAGCCAAATAACGGCTTGCCTTAATTCCCGTCCACTGTACCCTAACACTTCTGATCCACAATCTGTTTCAGCTGTTACACCTAATCACATCTTAACGGGTGGACGTGCCGTTGCTGTCCCAGAACCAAGGCTTGATGAAATCACACCTTTGACCAATAAACGTTGGAGAACGCCCACCAAGATGCGCGACGAATTCTGGACAAGGTGGTCCAGAGAATACCTGCATCATCTACAACAGAGATCCAAATGGTTGGTCGAAACTGATTCCGTAAAAATTGGAGATGTCTTGATCAAGGAGGACAACCTCCCCCCAACTCAATGGCTGATCGAGTTGATCAGCTGCATCCAGGACAAGATGGATTGTCGAGAGTAGCCACGATCAAAACTGCCACTTCCAGCTATAAACGATCCTTCTCCAAATTAGTACTCCTTCCAATTCCTAACGACGATAAATAATGTATTGCATTCCAAGTCTTGCCGTTTAAATTTCTGTAACTCCTGCGTTTAATAAACGCACCAGGGCAGAATGTTCGAACTTTCATTAATAACCTTTGAAGCCTGTCCGTTGACAGCCCGTCTTTCGTAGCTGACTTTTGATTGTGTCATACTGAATCACACTCTCGAGTTGCGCAAATTAATCTGTTTAGTCTTGCTTCCGATCCTTCTAACGAAAACGTGCTCGGTTAATTCATTTTTTCAAAATCCACTATAATCAAATGGAATCTGTCTATTTTCAACAATTTAAAATTAAAATATTACACAGTAAATTTTTGTTAACTATATGATGTGTTAAATAAGAAGTTTGAGTTACAATAAATTGAATTTTAAATCAAAGATGTGAACTAATTTTGTTCCTGACCACGAGCTAAATTATCTTCTACATATTTATATACTAAAATGAAGAACTTAAAATCGAAAGTTTATACAACGCCTAATAAGAAAAAATATATAATTTTGACTACAATAACTTATATCGCATAAAAATTTCTATATAAACAACAATTTTTTGTGAGTTTCCTTATAAAATCGGGCATAAATATATAATCATTTTATTTTTTATTTCACATTAATTAATTTTAACAATAAATTATTGTTCCTAACAATGAGATCCACAATTTTACATGTACTTTAATGAGAATTTATTTTTGGTATTTTAATAATAAGAATCTCTGCAAAAGTTTAAAGTAGATTTTTGGGTTGAAATAATTTAGTATGCACTTGAAGTCAGTCTTATGTATTTGTGCATAAATGCTTTTACATTTTGATTTATTTTAGGGAAAAGATCGATTAAATTATTAACTTTTGAAATTTATGTTAACAAAAAAATTTTTTTCTCAAAGCTTTTTGACATATGTTAATTAAAAAATAATTTTGTTTTCAATTATTTTTTAAACATTTATTTACGTATAATTAAAAATATTAAAAAAATTAACTTTTAAATGTAAACTTTTTTACAGAAGTGTAATAATAATTTTTCTCGAAACTATGAAGTTTTATTCTTTTTAATTGGTAAGAATTCCTTAATAATAAATTCACTATTTTCTCAAAAAGGGTACAAATTTTCTTGAAGAATTTTTTATTTTTTTCAAAAAATGTAAAATTTTTTTAGAGAAATTCATTTTCTTAGAAAAAGAATAATATTGGTAATACTTTTAAAAGATTGTAAATACATTTGTCTTAAAGTTCATTAATTTTTTGTGTATAAACCAAATATTTTGTTTTTAAAAGTTATTTAAAAAATTTTTAATTAATTTTAAAAAACCAGATGGTTGATTATCAAATTTTTTTTATTGAATACATATTATTTGAATCCATTAATAGGCATTTTCTCAAATTAAAAGAAGTATTTGTTGAAAAATATAATTATTTAAATTTTTTTAACCTATTCTAATTAATATTTTGAATAAGTTATGTTACTCTACTCATAAAGAATTTTATTATAACTCAAAAGAATTTTAGTCATTGTATTCTATTTTCAAAATATAACACAACTTTAGTCACGGTGAGCTTCGTTTTGGTTCAACCTAAACTGCATGACCCTTCTCAGGTTTTTTTTATATCAATTCGGTGATGCCTCACGATCATTTTAAGACGAAAATTAAAATAATCGTTGGAGGGAAACTCAAATTATATTGATTTTTAAATTTTTTTTCTAGGTTATTGAAGATATTTTCATTAAAATACCGTTTGGTAAAATACTTATTGCTTCAAAAGCTACAATTCAACATAAAAATAGATTATATATAATAATTAAACCATTTTGATACATAGAATTAAGAAAATGTTTAAAAATAGTCGAAAAAACTGAAATTTTTCTAATTTTTTAAACTTTACTCCTTTATTAAACGTTATTTCAATAAAGTCATGTAGAAGTGAATTAAAGTACATAAAATTTCCTGTAAATCAAAAAAAAACTCTTCTATCTATTATTGTTACAAAAATATGGTCATTTGAATTTTAAATTTAATGGATAAATAGTTAAAATTTACCATTAGGTCTAGATTATTTGGTAAAATTGTTTTCGCAGAACCTCATCTCAATTCCATAATTAAATCGCGCTCTTTGTGAATACAACGGCCTTCACGCATTTTAAAAATATCGTGGTTGTTACCAAATATTTGTACCTTACCATTTACTTTTTAAAAAAGTAAATATTTTAAATATGATTATGTTGCATTTTTCAAAATAAACGGATTTTTAAAAACTACTCAAATCTCTCTTATAGAAATAGACATTCTTTAAACCAATGTAACTTTCGATGTAAGTGAGATAAATCAGTTTTTTCAATTTGAAACTGTTCAAGATTAAACCTTCTTATATGTATTATATTCTGGAATTGAGATGAGGTTCTGCGAAAACAATTTTACCAAATAATCTAGACCTAATGGTAAATTTTAACTATTTATCCATTAAATTTAAAATTCAAATGACCATATTTTTGTAACAATAATAGATAGAAGAGTTTTTTTTTGATTTACAGGAAATTTTATGTACTTTAATTCACTTCTACATGACTTTATTGAAATAACGTTTAATAAAGGAGTAAAGTTTAAAAAATTAGAAAAATTTCAGTTTTTTCGACTATTTTTAAACATTTTCTTAATTCTATGTATCAAAATGGTTTAATTATTATATATAATCTATTTTTATGTTGAATTGTAGCTTTTGAAGCAATAAGTATTTTACCAAACGGTATTTTAATGAAAATATCTTCAATAACCTAGAAAAAAAATTTAAAAATCAATATAATTTGAGTTTCCCTCCAACGATTATTTTAATTTTCGTCTTAAAATGATCGTGAGGCATCACCGAATTGATATAAAAAAAACCTGAGAAGGGTCATGCAGTTTAGGTTGAACCTAAACGAAGCTCACCGTGTAGTACATCAAAATCCATAAAAATAGTTTTAAAATGTACGAAATAATTAAAAATTATTGTGTATTAATAAAACAGCAATACAATATGAAAAATTACTTAAATCGAATTCATTTGTAATTATTTAAGAACAATATAATAATATAAAAAAATGTTAAAAATTTTATATTATTGTAATAAAGATAATTTACTTGAAAAAATATTGAGATCCAACTTCAATTTTCGTCTTCTTTCATGATGAAAATTAAAATTTTTTAATGTCAACATAAACATAAATGTAGATTAACCAAATTGTCAAAAGTCACTAAAAAAACATACGCAAATACAACTAACTTTAAACTGCTGACAGACAGAATGAATGAAAGAATGACAGAATACAGAGATTATTATAGTTAATTGTTTCTAATTATAAACACAAGTGTTATGGATTCTAATTACTTTTAAATTAAATTATTGTAATTTTAACAAATGATAATATAAAATGATTTAATTTTGTAATAATTTACAGGATTGCCACAATATTTTAATTATGAAATTTCCTGCCTTTTCCAGCTAAAAAATTGACTTTTTTCGGGCCCAGAATAATATTAAAGAGAATTAATTAATTAAAAAACAGTTAGTACTTACTTCTTGAACGGTGTTCATGAGACATTATTTATCTCTCGGTCGGTCTCTCTCTCATGAAATAATTTTTCACACACTGTCTAGTCAACGCGAAAGACTTTTCGACAATGATAAAATAAAATAGATACCCAAGCTGCTTAGGATCGTCATATAAGCCACCAAAACGAAAAGTATTATAAAAATGTAAACAAGGAACATTAAGCACACAATAAAATTCTTCTTATTGACGTCGAAAGAAAATATTTTGAAGCGGCATCCGTTTAAAAGAATTTTTTTCCATTTATCTGTCAAAGGCAATTAATTTATTTTTTATTTTAATAACAGAAATGAATTAGATATATTGAACTCATCAATTACAACATTTTTGTTAATGAATATTTTAAAGAGCAAAATAATATTGTGTTTCATGTTTCATAATTTATTTAAAAATCTTATTGTTAATTTATTATTTGTATTACATTAAAATATATTATTTTAACAATATACCTATATAATAAATAATAAATTTAAATATCTAAAAAATTTTGTATTTTTCATTTGTTGTTCATTGCAAATGATCAATGCTATATAGATTTTTGTAGTTTTAATTTATGAAAATATAATAATATGTTAATAAATTGAAATAAACTATAACATTGTTTTATTTAATGTCATATGAAAAAGCAATGATTAATTTCACGTGTATAAGAGAAATATTTTATGTTAAGTTAACTTTAATTTAAATATACATTATCTGGTTGGTTATATTGGATATATATACAGTACCGTCCAGAAGTATCAGGACGATTACACGCGTCTCTCTGAAAGAACATGCCATCACTTTTTCAATCATATTTCTGCAACAAAAGGAGATACAAAAAAAACTCAAAAACGGTTAGAAAGCTTATTAAATTTTGAATAAAATAAGCCATGTTTGAAGCCATTCCGTTAATAATTTTCTGAGTTTTAGAGTGAGAAAGATGGAAAAAATATTATCAAATTTTCTAATTTTGGTCTCTTGACTTCAACATTTTCAAAAATCTAGAAAAATTTAGATAAAAATTTTTTAAAAACACAGAAATCTTCGCTAGAATTTCAGCTTTAAAATAAATTTTAGAAAATTAAAAAATATTAATCAGTCATCGAATTATCATTAAAAATGTGAAGCCGTGTTGCGCCCGATCGATGCTTTGAAAATCAACTGTGACTACTCGATTCCGGCTTCGCGCGGAAGCAAGCGGGAGACATACTGTAAGTACATAAATATCTAATAATAAATAATGACGTTTCACGACGAATATGTAAAGAAACTCGAAATTTCAGCGTTCCCGCATAAATCCGACCCTGCTTTCTCTCCCGCTTGCTCCCGCCCGAAGCCGGAATCGAGTCGTCACAGTTGATTTTCAAAGCATCGATCGGGTGCAACACGGCTTCATATTTTTAATGATAATTCGATGACGGATTAATATTTTTTAATTTTCTAAAATTTATTTTAAAGCTGAAATTCTAGCGAAGATTTCTGTGTTTTTAAAAAATTTTTATCTAAATTTTTCTAGATTTTTGAAAATGTTGAAGTCAAGAGACCAAAATTAGAAAATTTGATAATATTTTTTCCATCTTTCTCACTCTACAACTCAGAAAATTATTAACGGAATGGCTTCAAACATGGCTTATTTTATTCAAAATTTAATAAGCTTTCTAACCGTTTTTGAGTTTTTTTTATATCTCCTTTTGTTGCAGAAATATTATTGAAAATGTGATGGCATGTTTTTTCAGAGAGTCGCGTGTAATCGTCCTGATACTTCTGGACGGTACTGTATATATATATATATATATACATGCATGTATATATATATATATATATATACATGCATATATATATACACATACATATATATATGCCCACGAACACATACACATATACTTATGTGCTTTTTTTTTATACGCAAACTTGGCAGTCTCTTCTTTTCGAGAGGGGAACAAACTATCTCTCTTATTTTCTTTTCTCTTACGCCACCGCGGAATATTCCTGCAAACTTGCTTCAAGGAAATTGAGCATGCGGAAAATTATAATCTATCACGTTGGCTGATTTTGTTTGTGTCGCTAATGATGGTACTTGAGTTGAAATTTTTTTGTTTAATTGAGCATAGTCGATGTAGAATCGGTTATTCGCTTTCTTAAAAACCAGTACTGAGGGAATGTTACAAGGCGACGTCGGCGTAGGTGTTAAATCTTTGAGTGTTTTGTCAGTCAGAATAGGTGAAACCATTTTAGAAAAATTATTAATTATTTTCAATCCAAAATCATTACGTCACTCTCATATGCCGTAGTCTCGTCAGAGTCGTTTGAACTATCGTCTAAGTGTTGTTGTAAGAGTTCTATTCTGCGACGAGCCAATTCCTCCTCTCTTTCAAGGTCAATTACTCGAGCTTGTGGAGGGGGAACCTGGGGGTTACTTGGACCTGCTATGGGGAGGACAACTGGGGACAAAGGTTTCACTTTATTAATGGGTTTGATTTTTAATGTCGGTTCGGTAAGGTTATAATAAATTTCCGAACTCGGAACTCTTGTCGCTGGTTGTTTTTCTGTAATTGTGGGTGCACTCTTTTTTCCTGCTCTTTTTCCTCTAGGGTTTTTATTGAGTAAAAATCCGTTTATACTGGACATTTTAAAGTATTCATTATCGAAAATTTTCCTTTCTTTTCACCGATTTTCATTAATTCCACGCCAAGAATTCGTTACATTTATATCAACTCAGCAAGAAGCTTTCCTCACGGGGAGATCGTACTAAGACCAGCGCTTCTGAATATGACGAGGTACAAAAGAGAATTGTATTTTCTTCCTATCTCGCTTTTCCTTATGGAAAACTATTCAGATGCAGCATAGGAATTTCCGATCTCGCGGTGTCGTACTGGCAACAGCGATTGAGAGTAACTGGTTTTATAATCAATTTAATGATTCTAAAACTTCGTTTTGTAACGGTTTTTCTGCATGGATATTAAGGAAATTCTCAGGATTCAGATTTTCTTTCAAGTTTTTCCGTATTAGAGAATTTTCGCAGTGTAACAACTCAGCAAGAAGCTTTCCTCACAGGGAGATCGTACTGAAACCAGCGCTTTTGAATATTACGAGATGCGAAAGAGAATTTGATTTTCTTCCTATCTCACTTTTCTTTTCGGAAAATTATTCAAATGCAGCATAGGAATTTCCGATCTCGCGGTGTCGTACCGGCAACAGCGATGTAGAGTAACTAGTTTTATCATTAATTTAATGATTACAAAACTTCGTTTTGCTACAACTCTTTTAAAGGGAAAACCTTAAGTGAAAATTTTTTTAAAAGAAAATTTCAAACAGTATTGATAAATTTTGGAATGATAGTAATCCCAATTCAATGACGCTTTGTCTGCCAATTATTCCCGTTGTAATGTGACAATCTTGTGAGAAGAAAGAGTCCACTACACAAAAACAGATCTCGATTCCATTTGCTGGTAGAAAAACAATGCCTAAGATTTCTGCATATTCGTCGTTTATGCAGTCTCCGGACGGGAACCAAGAATCGCGCAGTCTGTCTTAAGTTGTGTCTCACAAATATAATTAAGTTTTGTATCGTTATTGACAAGGATTTCTAAACTATTCCAGAGATGTTCCGAATATACTGTCACACTCAAAAAAAAAATTTGTTTGATACAACAAAAACTTGGTTGAATACTTTAATTTGAATCAACCAAATGGGTTATTTCATTTGAAAAAAAAGTTTGTTCTTCATAAGAAAAGAAATATGTTTGATTCAAAAAAAAAATTGTTTTGTTAAACTTATTTGTTTGGTTTGAATAAATATTTTGGTTGAATTAATTTCTATTCAATGTGATCTATAATATTAAATGTTCTTAATGTATAATAACTGTCATTATGAATTACAAAAAATTTTCGTTTGCTGAATTGTGAACAGATGTGGGAAATTTTTTTGAATAAACTTTCCACTGTGATTGCATGAAATGACACTGAGATTACACTGACACTACTTCTGACTTTTGAAAAAAAAAAAAAAAAAAAAAAAAAACACTTCAACCATTAATTTATAAAAAAAAATCCGCACATTTAAGACGCGTTTCGAGCCGCGTGTTCAACGAAACGTGTTCCACGAGAAATTGAATAAGTGAGTGCGCATGGACGGCGTCAAGCTGGCCATGCGCTTGACACACGTATTTATTTGTTTTAACCAAATAAGTTTCTTTAAACTAGGAAGCCTTTAAATTTAATTAAATCATTTTGTCAAATGAAATAAATTTTTCTGTTGTGTGGACCAAATGATTTTTAACCAAACAGTATTCCCAATTCAAAAAAATAATTTGGCCAAACGAAACAAATAACTTTAAATAAAATTTTGTTTGTGATAATCAAATGAAATCCGAGTATTTATTACAATCAACCAAATATTTATTTGAATCAACAAAACTTTTTTTTTTTTTGATTTAAACAAATTAGGTTAAATAAACTGTTTAATTAAGTTAAATAAATGTTTTCTCTGAGTGCACGGTTTGTGCACTCTTATATTGTACTCGAATAGTCATGGTAACTTAATCATGAAAAAAAAATATTTGTTTATGATAAAATTATTTTTCCGTTCAGTCTTTTAAACGAGAAACTGACCGATTCTATTCTTCAAACTCTAAGGTCTTGTTTAGTCGTATTAGGCCACGGGGCCTAATTTTATTTATTCATAACAAAAAAAAATAAAAAAAAATCAATAGTTTTCAATTACTTCTTTAACAGAGTAAAGTGGCCCTTAAACAGAAAAGTTGAAATAAGATTCCTAATAATTCCGTAATTAGAGAGAGCGAAAAGGCGACGATAAGTAACACGAAAGTAAATAAAAGAAAAATTTCTATTAAAGACATGTTAAGTATAGAAGAAAAAAAAATAGGTTTCTTTCTTTTGCAATGAGAATTTTTCTAATTTCAAAATGAAACAAATTTTTAGGATTCGCTGTTATGAATTTTGATTAGTCATCATCAACGAAATAGTCGGAGAGCCAGAATCAAAAATTGGGAATGAGTCATCATCAATGACCAAGGTCAGAGAGCCAAATTCACAATTTTTCGCAATTCAAACAGGTTGTCACTTAAATCTTTGAATACATTAGGAAATTGAAAATTTTCCTTTTGAAAATTTTTCTCTTCTGAATTCTCAAAGTAAAGTATAAAGAATGGAGGAAAATATTAGGCAGTTAAAGAAAATATCACTTCTTTCTGTTTTTCTAGATGAGAATTTTTTTCTTATTTCGAAAAGAAACAAATTTCCAGAGTTACTGTTATGAATTTCGATTAGTCATCATCAACGACATAGTCGGAGAGCCAAAATCAAAATTGTGAATAAGTCATCATCAACGACCAAGGTCGGAGAGCCAAATTCAAAATTTTCCGCAATTCAAACAGGTCGTCTTGTACTTTTTGAATGCACTTAGAAATTGAAAGGTTTTTCCTCGGAAAAATCCTCTCTTACAGAATTCTCAAAAAGAAGTTTGAAATTAGTTGATTAAAGTTTTTAACTATTCTTTTCTTTTAATTGAAAGAATTTTCGGAACCAATGTCTCAGATAATGTCATCATCAACGACCAAGGTCGGAGAGCCAAAATCATAAATTAGGATTGCGTCATCATCAACAACATAAGTTGGAGAGCCATAATCCAGAATTTATTTTTAAGACAAAGTCATTATGTACTTTTCTTTCAATACAAGGAAAAGAAAATCAATCACTCAATAAATTAGAATGATTGATTTTTAGTTTTGAAAAGTTAGTAAGGTATAATTATAAGAGTTTTAAATTAAAAGTAAACGTGAAATTTTGTCAAAATTAAATTTTTTGAAAAACTCTAAGGTGACAATTGATGAAAATCAATTGTTCCGATAACGTAGCTGACAGCAACGTAAGGAAAAATCCCACCGCTGCCGCCATCAGCTTGTTACGAACCGAAAAAAATATTAATTATAAAAATTATTATTTTCTATGTCCTGGAGGCACCAAGCTGCCGAAATTAAAAATTCCGTTTATTTTTATGGGATCGTGTATCCTTTTTTAGAAGAAAACTGCCAAGTTACGTTATTCGAAAATTGAATTTTAAGGGATAAAACACAATAAAACAATTAAGACCCTTTTATACATTTATTTTATAAAAAGAAATCTTGAATTTAAAATATAAAAATGATACAGTAAGATAAGAAGAAGGAACGATACATGTTTTAAAACTTACTCTACTGCTTATTATACCGTCGCAAGCTAAAGAGGGCGAGGCGTCGAGCTGCTTTCCGACGGGCGGAAAAATACACACACTTAGCAAAGCGCGAAAATGTCTATTGGTAGCGCACGAAAATGCACTCACGGGTCCACCGAATCTAAACAGCGCAGGCACCACACGTGCGGACTGGACGGTCAAAAAGACAAAAATTCAATAATTTGATTTTATTCAAATTACTGGATTTTTATTAAAGACGACTTCCGTTAGACTTCGTCGGCGTGAAGTATTTACTTTAACTTTTCGTCCGTCCAATTTTAATCACTATCTATGTAGTGGATTGTAAAAATTGAAAATCCGACTCACGGACGGGCTTAGTCCCGGCGTCTCAAAATCGTTTTTATGCCTCTGAAAAATTTCAGAGCTGACTCGCGAATGAGAGTTGTACTGCAATTAATTGATTTCCGCGATGCTCTTTTATATGAACGTTTAGAGACTTCAGGTGGGAAAATTTTTGTGGACTAAGGGTTTTTAACACGTGAATAAGGCGTGAGCTCTGGGCCTGTTACTATGCCAATAATGCTGAGTTTTCGTTTTCTGTTAACAGTTATAGCCAAATATAATAATATGCACTTAATAAAAATCAAGCATAAATTATTATTGAAAGACTTGTTTTTTCTTTTATTTTTTTTTGGATTTATTTTATGAATTTTCCTTGTTGGAAAATGTTTTGATTTTGGGTATTTTTACCCCATTTTCATTTGCGACAATTACAACTTTGATGTTATGTTGTCGTGGGCATGTAAGATTGTTAGGCCCAGAATACATAATAAAAAGAAGTGAAGTAAGAAAGGATCGGAAACTGAAGAATTACGTTCAAGGAAAAAGCTCATCGTGTAGATTTGTTTTAACTATCATTTCCCATAATTCGTGAGAAGTCCAATTTCTAATGTGGTTTCTACGCCTATCTATACTCATTTAAGACCCGCAAGCAATAATAGCGAACCGTACATGAGTAAAACACTTATTGTCGTTATTTGTAATCATTAGCTTCCATATTTTTATCTTGAGAACGTTAGTCTAAGAGAAAAAGATTCGCTGGTACAATGTATCTCCTTTTCTCTTAGAACGGCTGCTAGGTGGAAAGAGACGCACGCTCTATAGTGAATACAAGCGAGAACACTATGCGGTTGAGAGAGAACGCATCAATAATGTATCAGAGAGAGAAAGATTCCTATGTATAGCATATCTTCTTTCTCTCTCGCGCAATGCCGAAGGATGCGCGGGGAGCTGCCACTGAACGCGTTCAGTGGTGGCCCCCACCCGTCGATGCGAAGACATTATTTTAATTTCGAATACTTTAATTTTTTTTTTTAATTCTCTCAATAATTTTTTTTTAATTAGGTACTTCTGTATAACAATAATTATACTAGCAGAATATATTTATCTACACACAGATAGCAGCAATAATAATAATAATGCATACATACATACAATTGAGAGAGGAGAAAATGATATAAATTATAATTAAAATATATGTTGAGCATTTCCTGAAAATCATTGGAATCATAATAAAATAATTTTAGGTTGCTGGAATTATATTTTCAGGCAGAAAAAAATAATTTACTGTCGAGGGCCGAGTTCATTTTCGCGCGATAATCAGCTGCTGACGTACTCATTTTACAGCAGTTTTTGGTGCCTTTATAATTATAAATATTATAAAAATAAAATGAATGGAATTAATTAATTTTGAATTTCATTTTAGGACTAAAATTTTTTTTAAAAAAATATGTTACGTACTTGCGTAACATAGCCCAAAACAAAAATCTTCGGTCGAGCTTAGAGTTTTTTTTCAATTTTAATTTTTTATACAGGTTTACAATGCATTTTTGGAATTATTTATGCGTTATCCAGCATATATATAGTATATACATATATGTATTTATGTATATATCTATATATATGTATATTATGTATATGTATATATATATATATATATACATATATATATATATATATATATATATATATATATATATATATAAGTAAAGCACATACACGTGTATAATCACACATGCACAAAGCACAAACACATGTATACTCACACATATACACAAAGTAAATACACATGTATACTGACACATATAAACAACATACATACACATGTATACTCACACATATACACAAGTATACTCGCACATATACACAAAGTAGATACACATGTATACTCACACATATACACAAAGTACATACACATGTATACTCACACACATACACAAGACACATACACATATATACTCACACATATACACATATACACAAGACACATACACATACACTCATACATATACACAACATACATACACATGTATACTCACACACATACACAAAGTACATACACATACATACTTACACATACATACAAAGTACATACACATGTATACTCACACATATACACAAAGTAGATACACATGTATACTCACACATATACACTAAGTACATACACATGTATACAAACTACTTACAGACAAACCACATACACATCTATACACTCATATACACACAATACACATGTACATGTATACTCATACACATACACAAAGTACATACGCATGTACACTCACACATATACACGATACACATACACATACATCACGTTATATTAATTTACATTTCTATGTAAATATAAGGAGTTTGAAAATAATGAATAGGTATTAATTAAATTAATATATATGAAATTTATTATTAATTATGAAATTATATAATATGAAATTATTTAATTTTAATGTATCACGTCAATATGTCTAATTTTTAATTTTTTAATAATATTCCTTTTTATTTTATCTTTAATGTAAGAAAAACTTCATCCTGGAGACTTTTTTAGATCTCGTGATATCGTCCTTTAAGTATTATAAGTCTTTATCAATTTGAAAACCGCAGGACTTGCTTCTATCATTACTTTCATTTGTTTGTTGAAATTTTTTATGGTTATGAATAACTATTTGTTTTAGAATCCTCTAAAAGAAAGCGCTAAAAACTTCAGCTACAATTTCAGGTTGCAATGTTAAGGTTTCATTACAATTTATTTTAAATTATAAATATTACAAAAAATAAAAACTTTGCTTCAAATCTATTAATAAAATATTGATTTGCTTGAATTTTCACTTGTTTTAGTCAAGTAAATTAAAAATAAAAACATTATTACGCGAAAGTTTCTAGTTTGTAACAATAATATTATAAAACAAATGAAAGTAGAAACACAAATCTGGATCCTAGTTTTCTTGAGATGTGGATATTTAAAGAACGATATCACGAGGGCAGGGACTCAGTTCAACCTTTGCCGATTCTTCAAAGACCGATTTTACGTGGTGGATTATACAAATGAATACTCAAAACGCAATCTTACTCTCACCTGACGGACTCTACACAGAGTTACTGTATAATATAATAAGTAAAAAGGGGTTAGATATTTGATTCTTCACAGACTGACTCTACACAGCAAAACTCTACAAAACTAAATAAATTACAAAGTTAGAATCCTACGCGAACTGACTCTACGCAGAGAAACTCTCCAAAGCTTGATACAATTTTTTTACTCTCTACTGACCGATTCTACACGAATGGATTCTCCAATCTCGAATAAAAACTAAAATTTTTTGATCCATTTTTTATCTCTTCAAACATCGACTCTACACGAGTAAACTCTCCAAAATTTATTTCAATTTTTTTACTCAACACTGACTGATTCTACACGAAAGAATTCACCAATCTTCAATAAAAACTAAAAATTTTTGATTCATTTTTTATCTCTTCAAACATCGACTCTACACGAGTAAACTCTCCAAATCCCATTTCAATTTTTTTTTACTCTCCACTGACTGATTCTACATGAAAGGATTCTCCAATCATCAATAAAAACTTGAAGTTCTAGATCCACTTTTTATCTCTCCATAAATCGACTTTACACGAGTAAACTCTCCAAAACTTAATTCAATTTTTTTACTCTCCACTGACTGATTCTACACGAAAGGATTCTCCAATCTCGAATAAAAACTAAAATTTTTTGATCCATTTTTTATCTCTTCAAACATCGACTCTACACGAGTAAACTCTCCAAAATTTATTTCAATTTTTTTTACTCTCCACTGACTTATTCTACACGAAAGGAGTCTCCAATTTTAAATAAAAACGAAAATTTTTTGATTCATTTTTTATCTCTTCAAACATCGACTCTATACGAGTAAGCTCTCCAAAACTTAATTCTCAAGATTGGCGAATCCTTTCGTGTACAATCAGTCACTGGAGATAAAAAAAAATTGAAATAGGTTTTGGAGAGTTTATTCGTCTAGAATCGATGTTTGAAGAGATAAAAAATAAATTAAAAAATTTTCGTTTTTATTCAAGATTAAAGAATCCTTTCATGTAGAATCAGTCAGTGGAGAGTAAAAAAAAATTGAAATGGGTTTTGGAGAGTTTACTCGTGTAGAGTCGATGTTTGAAGAGGTAAAAAATGAATAAAAAATTTTTAGTTTTGATTGAAGACTGGAGAATCCTTTGGTGTAGAATCAGTCAGCGGAGAGTAAAAAAAATTGAAATAAATTTTGGAGAGTTTACTCATGTAGAGTCGATTTGTGGAGAGATAAAAGTGGAATTTAAACTTAAAGTTTTTATTCAAGATTGGAGAATCCTTTCGTGTACAATCAGTCAGTGGAGAGTAAAAAAAAATGAATTAAATTTTGGAGAGTTTACTCGTGTAAAGTCGATTTATGGAGTGATAAAAAGAGGAACTAAAACTTCAAGTTTTTATTCAAGATTAAAGAATCCTTTCATGTAGAATCAGTCAGTGGAGAGTAAAAAAAAATTGAAATGGGTTTTGGAGAGTTTACTCGTGTAGAGTTGATTTGTGGAGAGATAAAAAGTTGGAACTAGAACTTTAAATTTTTATTCAAGATTGGAGAATCCTTTCGTGTACAATCAGTCAGTGGAGATAAAAAAAAATTGAAATAGGTTTTGGAGAGTTTATTCGTCTAGAATCGATGTTTGAAGAGATAAAAAATGGATCAAAAAATTTTCTTTTTTATTCAAGATTGGAGAATCCTTTCGTGTAGAATTAGTCAGTGGAGAGTAAAATAATTGAAATAAATTTTGGAGAGTTTACTCGTTAAGAGTTGATTCATGAAGAGATAAAAAGTGGAACTGAAACTGTAAGTTTTAATTTATAATTGGCGAATTCTTTCGGGTAGAATCAGTCAATGGAGAGTAAAAAAATTGAATTAAGTTTTGGAGAGTTTACTCGTTAAGAGTTGATTTATGAAGAGATAAAAAGTGGAACTGAAACTGTAAGTTTTTATTCAAGATTGGAGAATCCTTTCGTGTACAATCAGTCAGTGGATAGTAAAAAAAATTGAAATAAATTTTGGAGAGTTTACTCGTGTAGAGTCGATTTGTGGAGAGGCAAAAAGTGGATCAAAAAATTTTCGTTGTATTCAAGATTGGAGAATCCTTTCGTGTACAATCAGTCAGTGGAGAGTAAAAAAAATTGAAATGGGTTTTGGAGAGTTTACTCGTCTAGAATCGATGTTTGAAGAGATAAATAATGGATCAAAAAATTTTCGTTTTTATTCAATATTGGAGAATCCTACCGTGTAGAATCAGTCAGTGAAGAGTAAAAAAATTGAATTAAGTTTTGGAGAGTTTACTCGTTAAGAGTTGATTTATGAAGAGATAAAAAGTGGAACTGAAACTGTAAGTTTTTATTCAAGATTGGAGAATCCTTTCGTGTACAATCAGTCAGTGGAGATAAAAAAAAATTGAAATAGGTTTTGGAGAGTTTATTCGTCTAGAATCGATGTTTGAAAAGATAAAAAATGGATCAAAATATTTTTGTTTTTATTCAAGATTGGAGAATCCTTTCGTGTAGAATCAGTCCATGGAGAGTAAAAAAAATTGAAATAAATTTTGGAGAGTTTACTCATGTAGAGTCGATTTGTGGAGAGATAAAAGTAGAATTTAAACTTATAGTTTTAATTTATGATTGGAGAATCCTTTCGTGTACAATCAGTCAGTGGAGATAAAAAAAATTGAAATAGGTTTTGGAGAGTTTATTCGTCTAGAATCGATGTTTGAAGAGATAAAAAAGAAACAAAAAATTTTCGTTTTTATTCAATATTGGAGAATCCTTTCGTGTAGAATCAGTCAGTGGAGAGTAAAAAAAATTGAAATAAATTTTGGAGAGTTTACTCGTTAAGAGTTGATTTATGAAGAGTTAAAAAGTGGAACTGAAACTGTAAGTTTTAATTTATGATTGGAGAATCCTTTCGTGTACAATCAGTCAGTGGAGATAAAAAAAATTGAAATAGGTTTTGGAGAGTTTATTCGTCTAGAATCGATGTTTGAAGAGATAAAAAATGGATCAAAAAATTTTCGTTTTTATTCAATATTGGAGAATCCTTTCGTGTAGAATCAGTCAGTGGAGAGTAAAAAAATTGAATTAAGTTTTGGAGAGTTTACTCGTTAAGAGTTGATTTATGAAGAGATAAAAAGTGGAACTGAAACTGTAAGTTTTTATTCAAGATTGGAGAATCCTTTCGTGTACAATCAGTCAATGGAGAGTAAAAAAATTGAATTAAGTTTTGGAGAGTTTACTCGTTAAGAGTTGATTTATGAAGAGATAAAAAGTGGAACTGAAACTGTAAGTTTTTATTCAAGATTGGAGAATCCTTTCGTGTACAATCAGTCAATGGAGAGTAAAAAAATTGAATTAAGTTTTGGAGAGTTTACTCGTTAAGAGTTGATTTATTAAGAGATAAAAAGTGGATCTGAAACTGTAAGTTTTAATTTATAATTGGCGAATTCTTTCGGGTAGAATCAGTCAGTGGATAGTAAAAAAAATTGAAATAAATTTTGGAGAGTTTACTCGTTAAGAGTTGATTTATGAAGAGATAAAAAGTTGGAACTTGAACTTTAAATTTTTATTCAAGTTTGGAGAATCCTTTCGTGTAGAATCAGTCCATGGAGAGTAAAAAAAATTGAAATAAATTTTGGAGAGTTTACTCATGTAGAGTCGATTTGTGGAGAGATAAAAGTGGAATTTAAACTTATAGTTTTTATTCAAGATTGGAGAATCCTTTCGTGTACAATCAGTCAGTGGAGATAAAAAAAAATTGAAATAGGTTTTGGAGAGTTTATTCGTCTAGAATCGATGTTTGAAGAGATAAAAAATGGATCAAAAAATTTTCGTTTTTATTCAATATTGGAGAATCCTTTCGTGTAGAATCAGTCAGTGAAGAGTATAAAAATTAAATTAAGTTTTGGAGAGTTTACTCGTTAAGAGTTGATTTATGAAGAGATAAAAAGTGGAACTGAAACTGTAAGTTTTTATTCAAGATTGGAGAATCCTTTCGTGTACAATCAGTCAGTGGAGATAAAAAAAATTGAAATAGGTTTTGAAGAGTTTATTCGTCTAGAATCGATGGTTGATGAGATAAAAAATGGATCAAAAAATTTTCGTTTTTATTCAATATTGGAGAATCCTTCCGTGTAGAATCAGTCAGTGAAGAGTAAAAAAATTGAATTAAGTTTTGGAGAGTTTACTCGTTAAGAGTTGATTTATGAAGAGATAAAAAGTGGAACTGAAACTGTAAGTTTTTATTCAAGATTGGAGAATCCTTTCGTGTACAATCAGTCAATGGAGAGTAAAAAAAATGAATTAAGTTTTGGAGAGTTTACTCGTTAAGAGTTGATTTGTGAAGAGATAAAAAGTGGAACTGAAACTGTAAGTTTTAATTTATAATTGGCGAATTCTTTCGGGTAGAATCAGTCAGTGGATAGTAAAAAAAATTGAAATAAATTTTGGAGAGTTTACTCGTGTAGAGTCGATTTATGGAGAGACAAAAAGTGGAACTAGAACTTCAAGTTTTTATTGATGATTGGAGAATCCTTTCATGTAGAGTCAGTCAGTGGAGAGTAAAAAAAAAATTGAAATGGGTTTTGGAGAGTTTACTCCTGTAGAGTCGATTTGTGGAGAGATAAAAAGTTGGAACTAGAACTTTAAATTTTTATTCAAGTTTGGAGAATCCTTTCGTGTAGAATCAGTCCATGGAGAGTAAAAAAAATTGAAATAAATTTTGGAGAGTTTACTCATGTAAAGTCGATTTGTGGAGAGATAAAAGTGGAATTTAAACTTATAGTTTTAATTTATGAATGGAGAATCCTTTCGTGTACAATCAGTCAGTGGAGATAAAAAAAATTGAAATAGGTTTTGGAGAGTTTATTCGTCTAGAAACAATGTTTGATGAGATAAAAAATGGATCAAAAAATTTTCGTTTTTATTCAATATTGGAGAATCCTTCCGTGTAGAATCAGTCAGTGAAGAGTAAAAAAATTGAATTAAGTTTTGGAGAGTTTACTCGTTAAGAGTTGATTTATGAAGAGATAAAAAGTGGAACTGAAACTGTAAGTTTTTATTCAAGATTGGAGAATCCTTTCGTGTACAATCAGTCAATGGAGAGTAAAAAAATTGAATTAAGTTTTGGAGAGTTTACTCGTTAAGAGTTGATTTATGAAGAGATAAAAAGTGGAACTGAAACTGTAAGTTTTAATTTATAATTGGCGAATTCTTTCGGGTAGAATCAGTCAGTGGATAGTAAAAAAAATTAAAATAAATTTTGGAGAGTTTACTCGTGTAGAGTCGATTTATGGAGAGACAAAAAGTGGAACTAGAACTTCAAGTTTTTATTGATGATTGGAGAATCCTTTCATGTAGAGTCAGTCAGTGGAGAGTAAAAAAAAATTGAAATGGGTTTTGGAGAGTTTACTCGTGTAGAGTCGATTTGTGGAGAGATAAAAAGTTGGAACTAGAACTTTAAATTTTTATTCAAGTTTGGAGAATCCTTTCGTGTAGAATCAGTCCATGGAGAGTAAAAAAAATTGAAATAAATTTTGGAGAGTTTACTCATGTAGAGTCGATTTGTGGAGAGATAAAAGTGGAATTTAAACTTATAGTTTTTATTCAAGATTGGAGAATCCTTTCGTGTACAATCAGTCAGTGGAGATAAAAAAAATTGAAATAGGTTTTGGAGAGTTTATTCGTCTAGAATCGATGTTTGAAGAGATAAAAAAGAAACAAAAAATTTTCGTTTTTATTCAATATTGGAGAATCCTTTCGTGTAGAATCAGTCAGTGGAGAGTAAAAAAAATTGAAATAAATTTTGGAGAGTTTACTCGTTAAGAGTTGATTTATGAAGAGTTAAAAAGTGGAACTGAAACTGTAAGTTTTAATTTATGATTGGAGAATCCTTTCGTGTACAATCAGTCAGTGGAGATAAAAAAAATTGAAATAGGTTTTGGAGAGTTTATTCGTCTAGAATCGATGTTTGAAGAGATAAAAAATGGATCAAAAAATTTTCGTTTTTATTCAATATTGGAGAATCCTTTCGTGTAGAATCAGTCAGTGGAGAGTAAAAAAATTGAAATAAATTTTGGAGTGTTTACTCGTGTAGAGTCGATGTTCGAAGAGATAAAAAATGGATCAAAAAATTTTAGTTTTTATTCAAGATTGGAGAATCCTTTCGTGTAGAATCAGTCCATGGAGAGTAAAAAAAATTGAAATAAATTTTGGAGAGTTTACTCATGTAGAGTCGATTTGTGGAGAGATAAAAGTGGAATTTAAACTTATAGTTTTAATTTATGATTGGAGAATCCTTTCGTGTACAATCAGTCAGTGGAGATAAAAAAAAATTGAAATAGGTTTTGGAGAGTTTATTCGTCTAGAATCGATGTTTGAAGAGATAAAAAATGGATCAAAAAATTTTCGTTTTTATTCAAGATTGGAGAATCCTTTCGTGTAGAATTAGTCAGTGGAGAGTAAAATAATTGAAATAAATTTTGGAGAGTTTACTCGTGTAGAGTCGATGTTCGAAGAGATAAAAAATGGATCAAAAAATTTTAGTTTTTATTCAAGATTGGAGAATCCTTTCGTGTAGAATCAGTCAGTGGAGAGTAAAAAAATTGAATTAAGTTTTGGAGAGTTTACTCGTTAAGAGTTGATTTATGAAGAGTTAAAAAGTGGAACTGAAACTGTAAGTTTTAATTTATGATTGGCGAATCCTTTCGTGTAGAATCAGTCAGTGGAGAGTAAAAAAAATTGAAATAAATTTTGGAGAGTTTACTCGTGTAGAGTCGATTTGTGGAGAGACAAAAAGTGGATCAAAAAATTTTCGTTTTATTCAATATTGGAGAATCCTTTCATGTAGAATCAGTCAGCGGAGAGTAAAAAAATGGAATAAGTTTTGGAGAGTTTACTCATGTAGAGTCAATGTGTGGAGAGATAAGAAATTGAAATAAAATTTCAAGTTTTTATTTAAGATCGAAGAATCCATTCGTGTAGAATCGGTCAGTAGAGAGTAAAAAAATTGTATCAAGCACTTTGTAATTTATTTAGTTTTGTAGAGGTTTGCTGTGTAGAGTCAGTCTGTGAAGAATCAAATATCTAACCCCTTTTTACTTATTATATTATACAGTAAATCTGTGTAGAGTCCGTCAGGTGAGAGTAAGATTGCGTTTAGAGTATTCATTTGTATAATCCACCATGTAAAATCGGTCTTTGAAGAATCGGAAAAGGTTGAACTGAGTCCCTGCCGTATTTTGATGCTCTTTATAGAAAAAAATTTTCAAAAAAATTCAAAAATTTAAATTTTTTTAAAAAAACAATTTTATTTGTTTAAATAATTCGAAAAGTATATCTTCGATTTTTTTCAAAAAATTCATAAACATTCTCTACGATGTTCTGAAAAATTTAAAACCTTGGAAAAGATGGTATGTCTTATAGTTTCCGAGAAAAAAATTATTTAGTTTTTGTAGCGCGTGAAGTTATTGTAAACTATATAGGGGAGGATGAGGTAAGGATAGTTGGGTAAGACATTTTTGGATCTAGTAGCTAAAATTCAACAGTCATCGGAAAAAGAATAGTATCGTTCGAAAGCCTGTTTATTTAGCTACAATTTTATAATACATTATTTTGCTGTGGATTGCAATGCCTTCGAGATATTAGCGGAAAATTAAAAAAAAGTTTAACTATCCTTGCCCTACTATTGGGGGCAAGAATAGTTATCAAAATTTTTTTTATGAAAAATAAACAAAAAAAGATTAAATTTGGGGTTTTTTTAATTTCATTGGATAAAAGCACCTCAAAACACTTCAAAGCACTACCAAAAAAATTTTTTGGACATAAATCAATATTTAAAACAGTTAATATCTGAAACAGTGTTTTGAACAGAACTCAGACATTTTAGAAAAAACAGGATTTTCACAAATAAACACGTAGCTTCCACAAATGATATCGCATCAAGATCAAATTTTTCTTGACGTCTTTTGGTGTTAAAACAAGTATATATAATGAATGGTGCCCTTTTTGAACAAGCCGTGTAGGCAATAGAGCCACTAACTATCCTTGCCCCATCCTCCCCTACTTATATGAGGCATTTCATATGAGAATACGGGGTCATGTCTTGGATTTTTCTTAAAATTCAATAACATTGTAGTGATAATGGTGCTAAATAAGTGTACAAATATTGAATTTGAAATTTTTAATATTTTTCGAGACATTTACAATAACAAATTAGAGCAATATTTTTTTGCTTTACTTATAACTTTTTCCCTACTAAAAATGGAGAGAAACGATGAGACTGTAAATAGCATTTTTAACCATCCAAATTATTAATAGGTGATTGTTGAAAATTAAAAAAAATAATTGACGATTCATCTTCATTTCTTCAAATGTTATTAATTATTTAAATAATTTTTATTATTAATTATTAATTTAACACCCCGTTTATCCAAAATATTTCATGTAGGGCTCGTTAGATGCGGATTTCGATAAGCATTGGATTAGTATTTTTAAAATACACTGTTGAGCATCTTTGTATAAAATTAAATTTTTACTCAACTATATTTATCATAGGATGTTTTTATATACCACCGAACTCAAATTTAGATATATATTCGAACGTTTTTCAATTATTTGAAGATATTTCTATTTCATTTCCAAGTGCTCCTTTCTTTTGGGAGATTTTAATTTACCTTTCATAAATTGGAATTTTGATGGTAATTCAGGTCAATTATGTTCACCTCGATTTAATTCTTTAAGATTACATACTAATATATAACAAATGTCATTTCTGAAACTATGAATTTTCTTAATTTGAAACAAATTAATCAATTTTTAAATATTTTTGGTTCTTTACTAGATTTAATCTTTTGTAACAGCGATTCTTTTATTTTAAATTTATCTTCTGATCCTGTTTTGAGTATTGACAACTATCATCCTACACTTGTTCTTGAAATTTTCTGTAATGTTTCTAGGGAAGAGTCTCCTTCGTCATCACCTATTACTTACAAATATGATTTTTTTAATGCTGATTTTGGTAAAATAAATTCATATCTTAATAATCTTAATTGGAAGTTTTTGTTTAAAGATATTGTGATTGATGACGCGATTGACCTCCTCTATGTGCAGTTATTCTATGCAATTGAACTTTTTACTCCTATTAAGAAAATAAATTATTCAACATATCTTGCATGGTTTACACCTGAACTTAAGAATATGGTATTACAAAAGAAACTTGCTCACCTAAACTATAAAAAGTTTAAATCTAATGAGTATTATGTTATTTTTTCAAATCTTCGTAATAGATGTAAATCTTTATCTATTAATTGTTATCGTGACTACTTATCACGTACAGAAAATGCTATCGTAGACAGCCCAAAGAATTTCTGGAGATATGTAAATTCGTTTAATAATAATAATAATAATAATATGAACAATGTTGACTTAAATTCTATTTTTATTACTAAAGAACAAATATATAATAAATTAAAGTCTCTTGATGTGAGAAAAGGTGCTGGTCCTGATGGCGTTCCTCCTTCTATCTTCTTCGTGCATGCTGCTGCTCTCTTGTTGAACCTCTTTTTATTTTATTTAATAAATCTCTCTCTTGTAGTATTTTTCCTTTTGAATGGAAAAAGGGCTATATTGTTTCTGTCTACAAGAGTGGTAAATCTAACAATGTTACTAATTATCGACCAGTAACCATTTTAAGTGCAACACCTAAAGTCTTTGAAAGCATTATTTCTGATGTTTATTTTTTTTACTTACATGTATTTACGGGCAGTGCCCTTTCGTACATAAGTACTTAATAATAAAGTTCATAGCCAAACAAATTTTTTGAAAGAAGTATGGACACATGCAAAATAATTAATTATAGCAAAATATAAGTTCACGCAACGTAGCTACAAAGTTATTAATTGAGACTCCATAAAAATCAATCCTATGTTATTTATGTTATTTATTGTTATTTATCTATCAGTGAAAAATTTATTTATTGAGGAGCAGCATGGGTTCGTGAGGGGAAGATCGACAGCTACAAACCTAAGTATTTATACTGACTATTTATTTAACAGTCTTGAAAATAAATTACAGGTAGATTCTATTTACACAGACTTTGCTAAAGCGTTTGATAGAGTTGACCACAATATACTTTTAGCTAAACTAAATGCAATGGTTTTTTCTAATATTTTAATTACCTTTCTTAAAAGTTATCTAACGAATAGATATAACTCTGTTCGTATTAAAAACGTACATTCCAGAGCATTTCCGGCAACTTCTGGTGTACCTCAGGGCTCGCATCTGGGTCCTTTACTTTTTTTGTTATATGTTAATGATGTTAAAGATTTTATCAAATTCTCTCTTATTCTTCTCTTTGCTGACGATTTAAAACTTTATAAAACAATACGTTCTGAAGATGATTCCTATCTTTTTCAGAGTGATTTAAATGGACTCACTGAATGGTGCAGAATTAATCACTTGGATCTTAATGTCAATAAATGTTATATCATTTCTTTTAGTAAATCTAAAACTATTCAGAGATACTTATACTTTGTTGCCAACGAGGAGCTTAATAGGGTAAACCAGGTGCGGGATCTTGGGATCACATTTGATGAATCGTTATCTTTTAGTTATCACATTTCTAATATCGTTAACTGTGCTCTCAGGTCACTCGGATTTGTTATTAGAAATGCTTTAGGATTTTATAACCCACGAACTCTGAAATCTCTTTATTTTTCATTTGTTAGATCACAAATTGAACATTGTTCTGTATCATAGAGACCATATTATGCTCTTTATCTTGTTAGAATCGAACGAGTTCAAAATCGTTTCCTTCGGTTCTTTGCTTGACAAACTAATGTTCGTTTTGACAGATTTTCACATGAATATGACAACTTACGTTCATTGGCGAACATACCCAGACTTACATCTAGATTTGACTATTTTGATTTAATTTTCTTTTTTAAAATTTTAACAGGATACATTGATTGCCCACCCCTACTATCACTCATTAAATTTTCTATTCCAAAACGCCATTCTAGACATTATGTATTGTTTCAAATATATAGTTTTAATTTATGATTGGAGAATCCTTTCGTGTACAATCAGTCAGTGGAGATAAAAAAAATTGAAATAGGTTTTGGAGAGTTTATTCGTCTAGAAACAATGTTTGATGAGATAAAAAATGGATCAAAAAATTTTCGTTTTTATTCAATATTGGAGAATCCTTCCGTGTAGAATCAGTCAGTGAAGAGTAAAAAAATTGAATTAAGTTTTGGAGAGTTTACTCGTTAAGAGTTGATTTATGAAGAGATAAAAAGTGGAACTGAAACTGTAAGTTTTTATTCAAGATTGGAGAATCCTTTCGTGTACAATCAGTCAATGGAGAGTAAAAAAATTGAATTAAGTTTTGGAGAGTTTACTCGTTAAGAGTTGATTTATGAAGAGATAAAAAGTGGAACTGAAACTGTAAGTTTTAATTTATAATTGGCGAATTCTTTCGGGTAGAATCAGTCAGTGGATAGTAAAAAAAATTAAAATAAATTTTGGAGAGTTTACTCGTGTAGAGTCGATTTATGGAGAGACAAAAAGTGGAACTAGAACTTCAAGTTTTTATTGATGATTGGAGAATCCTTTCATGTAGAGTCAGTCAGTGGAGAGTAAAAAAAAATTGAAATGGGTTTTGGAGAGTTTACTCGTGTAGAGTCGATTTGTGGAGAGATAAAAAGTTGGAACTAGAACTTTAAATTTTTATTCAAGTTTGGAGAATCCTTTCGTGTAGAATCAGTCCATGGAGAGTAAAAAAAATTGAAATAAATTTTGGAGAGTTTACTCATGTAGAGTCGATTTGTGGAGAGATAAAAGTGGAATTTAAACTTATAGTTTTTATTCAAGATTGGAGAATCCTTTCGTGTACAATCAGTCAGTGGAGATAAAAAAAATTGAAATAGGTTTTGGAGAGTTTATTCGTCTAGAATCGATGTTTGAAGAGATAAAAAAGAAACAAAAAATTTTCGTTTTTATTCAATATTGGAGAATCCTTTCGTGTAGAATCAGTCAGTGGAGAGTAAAAAAAATTGAAATAAATTTTGGAGAGTTTACTCGTTAAGAGTTGATTTATGAAGAGTTAAAAAGTGGAACTGAAACTGTAAGTTTTAATTTATGATTGGAGAATCCTTTCGTGTACAATCAGTCAGTGGAGATAAAAAAAATTGAAATAGGTTTTGGAGAGTTTATTCGTCTAGAATCGATGTTTGAAGAGATAAAAAATGGATCAAAAAATTTTCGTTTTTATTCAATATTGGAGAATCCTTTCGTGTAGAATTAGTCAGTGGAGAGTAAAATAATTGAAATAAATTTTGGAGAGTTTACTCGTGTAGAGTCGATGTTCGAAGAGATAAAAAATGGATCAAAAAATTTTAGTTTTTATTCAAGATTGGAGAATCCTTTCGTGTAGAATCAGTCAGTGGAGAGTAAAAAAATTGAATTAAGTTTTGGAGAGTTTACTCGTTAAGAGTTGATTTATGAAGAGTTAAAAAGTGGAACTGAAACTGTAAGTTTTAATTTATGATTGGCGAATCCTTTCGTGTAGAATCAGTCAGTGGAGAGTAAAAAAAATTGAAATAAATTTTGGAGAGTTTACTCGTGTAGAGTCGATTTGTGGAGAGACAAAAAGTGGATCAAAAAATTTTCGTTTTATTCAATATTGGAGAATCCTTTCATGTAGAATCAGTCAGCGGAGAGTAAAAAAATGGAATAAGTTTTGGAGAGTTTACTCATGTAGAGTCAATGTGTGGAGAGATAAGAAATTGAAATAAAATTTCAAGTTTTTATTTAAGATCGAAGAATCCATTCGTGTAGAATCGGTCAGTAGAGAGTAAAAAAATTGTATCAAGCACTTTGTAATTTATTTAGTTTTGTAGAGGTTTGCTGTGTAGAGTCAGTCTGTGAAGAATCAAATATCTAACCCCTTTTTACTTATTATATTATACAGTAAATCTGTGTAGAGTCCGTCAGGTGAGAGTAAGATTGCGTTTAGAGTATTCATTTGTATAATCCACCATGTAAAATCGGTCTTTGAAGAATCGGAAAAGGTTGAACTGAGTCCCTGCCGTATTTTGATGCTCTTTATAGAAAAAAATTTTCAAAAAAATTCAAAAATTTAAATTTTTTTAAAAAAACAATTTTATTTGTTTAAATAATTCGAAAAGTATATCTTCGATTTTTTTCAAAAAATTCATAAACATTCTCTACGATGTTCTGAAAAATTTAAAACCTTGGAAAAGATGGTATGTCTTATAGTTTCCGAGAAAAAAATTATTTAGTTTTTGTAGCGCGTGAAGTTATTGTAAACTATATAGGGGAGGATGAGGTAAGGATAGTTGGGTAAGACATTTTTGGATCTAGTAGCTAAAATTCAACAGTCATCGGAAAAAGAATAGTATCGTTCGAAAGCCTGTTTATTTAGCTACAATTTTATAATACATTATTTTGCTGTGGATTGCAATGCCTTCGAGATATTAGCGGAAAATTAAAAAAAAGTTTAACTATCCTTGCCCTACTATTGGGGGCAAGAATAGTTATCAAAATTTTTTTTATGAAAAATAAACAAAAAAAGATTAAATTTGGGGTTTTTTTAATTTCATTGGATAAAAGCACCTCAAAACACTTCAAAGCACTACCAAAAAAATTTTTTGGACATAAATCAATATTTAAAACAGTTAATATCTGAAACAGTGTTTTGAACAGAACTCAGACATTTTAGAAAAAACAGGATTTTCACAAATAAACACGTAGCTTCCACAAATGATATCGCATCAAGATCAAATTTTTCTTGACGTCTTTTGGTGTTAAAACAAGTATATATAATGAATGGTGCCCTTTTTGAACAAGCCGTGTAGGCAATAGAGCCACTAACTATCCTTGCCCCATCCTCCCCTACTTATATGAGGCATTTCATATGAGAATACGGGGTCATGTCTTGGATTTTTCTTAAAATTCAATAACATTGTAGTGATAATGGTGCTAAATAAGTGTACAAATATTGAATTTGAAATTTTTAATATTTTTCGAGACATTTACAATAACAAATTAGAGCAATATTTTTTTGCTTTACTTATAACTTTTTCCCTACTAAAAATGGAGAGAAACGATGAGACTGTAAATAGCATTTTTAACCATCCAAATTATTAATAGGTGATTGTTGAAAATTAAAAAAAATAATTGACGATTCATCTTCATTTCTTCAAATGTTATTAATTATTTAAATAATTTTTATTATTAATTATTAATTTAACACCCCGTTTATCCAAAATATTTCATGTAGGGCTCGTTAGATGCGGATTTCGATAAGCATTGGATTAGTATTTTTAAAATACACTGTTGAGCATCTTTGTATAAAATTAAATTTTTACTCAACTATATTTATCATAGGATGTTTTTATATACCACCGAACTCAAATTTAGATATATATTCGAACGTTTTTCAATTATTTGAAGATATTTCTATTTCATTTCCAAGTGCTCCTTTCTTTTGGGAGATTTTAATTTACCTTTCATAAATTGGAATTTTGATGGTAATTCAGGTCAATTATGTTCACCTCGATTTAATTCTTTAAGATTACATACTAATATATAACAAATGTCATTTCTGAAACTATGAATTTTCTTAATTTGAAACAAATTAATCAATTTTTAAATATTTTTGGTTCTTTACTAGATTTAATCTTTTGTAACAGCGATTCTTTTATTTTAAATTTATCTTCTGATCCTGTTTTGAGTATTGACAACTATCATCCTACACTTGTTCTTGAAATTTTCTGTAATGTTTCTAGGGAAGAGTCTCCTTCGTCATCACCTATTACTTACAAATATGATTTTTTTAATGCTGATTTTGGTAAAATAAATTCATATCTTAATAATCTTAATTGGAAGTTTTTGTTTAAAGATATTGTGATTGATGACGCGATTGACCTCCTCTATGTGCAGTTATTCTATGCAATTGAACTTTTTACTCCTATTAAGAAAATAAATTATTCAACATATCTTGCATGGTTTACACCTGAACTTAAGAATATGGTATTACAAAAGAAACTTGCTCACCTAAACTATAAAAAGTTTAAATCTAATGAGTATTATGTTATTTTTTCAAATCTTCGTAATAGATGTAAATCTTTATCTATTAATTGTTATCGTGACTACTTATCACGTACAGAAAATGCTATCGTAGACAGCCCAAAGAATTTCTGGAGATATGTAAATTCGTTTAATAATAATAATAATAATAATATGAACAATGTTGACTTAAATTCTATTTTTATTACTAAAGAACAAATATATAATAAATTAAAGTCTCTTGATGTGAGAAAAGGTGCTGGTCCTGATGGCGTTCCTCCTTCTATCTTCTTCGTGCATGCTGCTGCTCTCTTGTTGAACCTCTTTTTATTTTATTTAATAAATCTCTCTCTTGTAGTATTTTTCCTTTTGAATGGAAAAAGGGCTATATTGTTTCTGTCTACAAGAGTGGTAAATCTAACAATGTTACTAATTATCGACCAGTAACCATTTTAAGTGCAACACCTAAAGTCTTTGAAAGCATTATTTCTGATGTTTATTTTTTTTACTTACATGTATTTACGGGCAGTGCCCTTTCGTACATAAGTACTTAATAATAAAGTTCATAGCCAAACAAATTTTTTGAAAGAAGTATGGACACATGCAAAATAATTAATTATAGCAAAATATAAGTTCACGCAACGTAGCTACAAAGTTATTAATTGAGACTCCATAAAAATCAATCCTATGTTATTTATGTTATTTATTGTTATTTATCTATCAGTGAAAAATTTATTTATTGAGGAGCAGCATGGGTTCGTGAGGGGAAGATCGACAGCTACAAACCTAAGTATTTATACTGACTATTTATTTAACAGTCTTGAAAATAAATTACAGGTAGATTCTATTTACACAGACTTTGCTAAAGCGTTTGATAGAGTTGACCACAATATACTTTTAGCTAAACTAAATGCAATGGTTTTTTCTAATATTTTAATTACCTTTCTTAAAAGTTATCTAACGAATAGATATAACTCTGTTCGTATTAAAAACGTACATTCCAGAGCATTTCCGGCAACTTCTGGTGTACCTCAGGGCTCGCATCTGGGTCCTTTACTTTTTTTGTTATATGTTAATGATGTTAAAGATTTTATCAAATTCTCTCTTATTCTTCTCTTTGCTGACGATTTAAAACTTTATAAAACAATACGTTCTGAAGATGATTCCTATCTTTTTCAGAGTGATTTAAATGGACTCACTGAATGGTGCAGAATTAATCACTTGGATCTTAATGTCAATAAATGTTATATCATTTCTTTTAGTAAATCTAAAACTATTCAGAGATACTTATACTTTGTTGCCAACGAGGAGCTTAATAGGGTAAACCAGGTGCGGGATCTTGGGATCACATTTGATGAATCGTTATCTTTTAGTTATCACATTTCTAATATCGTTAACTGTGCTCTCAGGTCACTCGGATTTGTTATTAGAAATGCTTTAGGATTTTATAACCCACGAACTCTGAAATCTCTTTATTTTTCATTTGTTAGATCACAAATTGAACATTGTTCTGTATCATAGAGACCATATTATGCTCTTTATCTTGTTAGAATCGAACGAGTTCAAAATCGTTTCCTTCGGTTCTTTGCTTGACAAACTAATGTTCGTTTTGACAGATTTTCACATGAATATGACAACTTACGTTCATTGGCGAACATACCCAGACTTACATCTAGATTTGACTATTTTGATTTAATTTTCTTTTTTAAAATTTTAACAGGATACATTGATTGCCCACCCCTACTATCACTCATTAAATTTTCTATTCCAAAACGCCATTCTAGACATTATGTATTGTTTCAAATACCACACCATCGTACAAATTATGGAATTAATTCTGTCATTAACAGATTATCTATAAAGGCGAATACGATTGCTAATGACATTGATTTTTTTAATATTAAGTTAGAAGCATTTGATACAGCACTACGTAATTTATTATTTAATAATTAGTTTCTTTCTTTCCTAAATAGCAGCGTTATACATGTATATTATACAATTTGTATTCAAAGGGTACTTTAATTTTGAAGTCCCGTAAATAAATAAATAAATAAAAATTATTCTAATTTTAGTTGTTCGTAAAAATATATTTTTTTTATCAACTTTTGTTGTTTAATTAAGATCTCAAAAACAAAAAATAATGCTATCTCGAAAATTTAACCATCGAATTATTATGACTTAAAAAATATTCATGATTTTTTTCGCGCTTCAAAATGAGGGAGAACAGGTTTAGAAGTTATAAACAAATTTTATTTTTGAAACAGAATATTTAAACTATCGATTCGCATATAAAACAGGAAATTAATTTTTTGTCGCGTAAGGTCCCTTTTCTCGTGGAGCGTCACATAGTTTACAATGACTTCACGCGCTACAAAAACTAAATAATTTTTTTCTCGGAAACTGTAAGACATACCATCTTTTTCAAGATCTTAAATTTTTCTAGACATTGTAGAGAATGTTCATGAATTTTTTGAAAAAAATCGAAGATATAATTTTGGAATTATTTAAACAAATAAAATTGTTTTTTTAATAAAAATAAAAATTTTTTTCTTGAAAGAGTATCTAAATACGAGTATTTAAAAAAAATTCATCCCGATTGGTTGAAAATTACGTAAGTTATAAATAAAAAAAAAATTACAAAAAATTTAAATGTGCAATATTTTGAAAAATATTTTGAATTTTTTAAAAATACTTAGGATTTGTTTTTTTGGCCCTTAAAGAAACCCAAATTATCAATATTATAAAAATTTATCAAAATAGCCTAAATCGGTGCGATCACTTGACGTGGAATCGCTCACCTAATTTTTAATTACATTAAGAAATTATTTTACAACTTCAACAAAGTTATTTTTAATAATTAATTAAAAAAAATTTTTTTTGTTTAACAAATAATTTTTTGCAAAGGAATATAATAGTCACAAAATAAAATAGGTTTAAAAATACTTTCACCACTTTTTAAATAGCGTGCGGAAACTAGCAGCCGCGCTATTATTAAATAAATATATAAATAAATACATAAATATTTATTACGAATATCAATAGTAAAACAAAATGTAAACAAAGACAATAAACAATAACAATTATTATAAATAATAAAAGAAAATAAAAGTAATAAATAATTCTCAATACTCCAAAGTTATGTCAACAAGTTAACATTTTTTGAAAAAACGTAATTTCTATATTCTTCTGTAAATAAAAAATTATATTTTCAACGTTAAAAAAAATTATTTATACAATAAACAAACTCCAGTACCCTACCAGGAAAACCGACTATTTGAAAATATTTTATATTAAAAAAATCTGAAGGGGTAGAAAATGTAAATATTTTTTTGTAAATGTCAATGTTTGGGGACATATTACACGGCCTTCCAAAATATATGGACGTTTTCTACCACCCTTACTTTTTTTTAAATAAACTTTTTTTCGAAAAAATCGAATTTTTTAGAATAAAGTTTAGCTGCTAATTTTATTTTAAACAAATTAAATTGTTTAATGCTTCTAATATGTTTAGGGACATATTTCACGGCCCCCAAAAAATATCGACGTTTTCTACCCCCTTTAATTTTTTTTAAATTAACTTGTTTTGGAAGAAAATCCAATTTTTTAGAATTAAGTTTGGGTGTTGATTTTTTTTAAACAAATTAAATTGTTCAATGTTTGGAATATGTCTGGGGTCATATTACACGGCCCCCCAAAAAATATGGACGTTTTCTACCTCCTTAATTTTTTTCAAATCTACTTTTTTTAAAAATATTTCAAATTTTTTAAAGTAAAGTTTGGATGCTGATGTTTTTTTAAACAAAATTTTAAAATTTCTCAGAAAAAACTAGATTTTAAAAAAATCTATAAGGTAGAAACCGTCTACATTTATTGGGGGACCGTAGAATATGTTCCCCAACATATTCAAAACATCCAAAGAGCACGGTATATTCCCTGAACATCCATTGAATACCACAGTGGAATATTCTCATGATCTTCTAGGAAAATCAAAATGGCCGCATCATGGGAATATTCCATAGTGACATTCAGGGTATATTTCAGTGACATTGAGGGAATATTCCTTGGTGACATTCATGGAATATTCAGGTGATATTGTGTAAATATTCCAGTGATATTGAGGGAATATTCCACGGTTACATTGAATATTTTTTTCAATCTATTAATTATTAAAAATTATGATGGCATTTGATATGATGATATTTAAAACAATATTTTGTAATAAACAGAGCCGTAGTTAGCTTTTCTGGCGCCCGAGGCAAACTTAAAAAAATTCGCCCCCTCACTTGATAAATGTCTTCTTACATCCTACATTGTAAACTATTTCAACAACATTTTAAAAACAAGCATGAATGTTTATTTTCTACACTTACAAATAGAACGAAGGGAACATTGTGCAAAAATAAAGTGACATAATTGAATTATGGAATTATTTGATCACAAATGGATTTTTCGAGATTTTATCGCAGCGAACTTATCAATGATTTCTTCAAAATCAACTTTTTGCGCAACCTCATTCTCTATCGATAAAATGGCTAAGTTGGTCAATCTCTCTTGGCCCATACTCGATCTCAAATAATTTTTAATGAGTTTCAGTTTACTGAAACTCCGTTCACAGCTGGCTATAGTTATCGGCATTGTCAAGAAAATTCTTAATGCAATTTCAATATTAGGATATGATTCTTTAAAATTGTAATCATAAATTAACTGAAGTAAGTCCAGAGTTGTTGCAGATCAGAAATCAGAAATCTCGCCAATAAAATGTACAGGACTGATATCTTTGTCATATTTCATTGCCAAATCAGTTGCTGCTTTCTTAATTTCAGTTTTACTGATAGAATGCAAGGACTCGGCAGACAAAAATCCAAAATCTCTAGCAACTTCCATTAATTTTTCATACCTCCAATTCATCTCAGCTATCAAAGTATCAATTGCCTGAATGATATTGGAACGAAATCTTTGCTTTTCTGAAATATTTGGCCCATCATCTTCGCCCTCGTACAATTGTAACCTTTTCTTCTTTCTTGATATTTTGGACGTATTTTGCACTTGCAGAATAGATGCTAACGCGGAAGCACGTGTAAAATTTTCTTCTAATTCTTCATTGCGAATTTCTTGCAGTGAATTTCTCAATCTCTGAATTAGGTGAACAGGTTTTTCCAAAGACAAATCTTTTATTTGCAGAGCTCTGGTCACTCGATCAGTTTGACTTAATATTTGATCCCAGACGTCGAGAAAGAAAAGAAACTTAAGATCAATGTTTTTGAGCAAATTTTCTGCGGATTATTTTGTGTCGGAATTGTTTGGATTAGCTATTATATCCTGTAGCACTTTATAAACTTCTACAATTTAAGAATTCAGGGCTTTTACTGCATTCGCTTTCGATGAACATCTCGTATCTGAATGCCCTTTCAATGAAACTTTCAAAGTCTCCATCAAAACTGTCCATCGAGACGTAGAAAGTGAAAAAAATTTTAAAATGCTCTCAACGAAACCAAAAAAAATTTTTCATTTCCACATTGGCTGAAGCGGAATGTACACCTGCCAGATTTAGGCAATTACTTGCACATGGGATATAAATAGCAAGATCATTTTCCCTTTGGATACATGCTTGTACACCACAATATTTTCCCGACATGTTGGGCCCATTATCGTAACCTTGGCCACGAGCATCAAGAATATCGAGCTTATCTTTTTTTGACTTTTGGATTATATCAGATGCCAATCCTTCACCAGTTTTTTCTTCAGTACAAATAAATTCAATAAAACTTTCTTGTATCAAAACTTTTCCATTAATGACCTGAACATAACGGATTATTTGAGCCAATTGTTCGAGATGTGAGACATCAGGTGTGCAATCGAATAGCAATCTATAATATTTTGATTTTTGAATCCTTGATATAATTTCGTAACGTACTTTCTGTCCCAACAAATTAATAAATTCATTCTGAATTTGTGGTGACAGGTAGTTCACCGATTTATGATTATGATTACGAATGAGGTCTTCCAAAGTTTTATCTTACTTGCTGAGTAACTCAATTATATCCAAAAATACTCCACACCCTTTTGTTTCAATTTGTGACGTTGAACCTCGTAAAGATAAATTGTTTTTGGCGCAGAACATTATCGAATTTAATATAGCTCGAAGAATATGACGCCACCGCTCTTTTTCCAAAATAATTTCTTTTTGCAATTGATCGTCAATGCATTCTGAGTTTCTCAATCTAGCCTCAAAAGTTTTCCATTGAAGAAAATATTTTCGATGATCTGGAGTTTTCTCGTGATCTTCGATCAGGTTCAGGTTCTTCCAATCTGAAAACCCTTCTTTACGTTTAGCAATAAGGGGCACATTAGTGGTGCGAAATTCGATCAGGCAGCAACAAAAACAAAATATGGCATTTCTATTTTTAGAATACATCAACCAATTCCTCTCTACGGCTTCACGATTAGGCAATTGTTTTAGAAACGAGTAAGGTGTGAATCGGTACAGAATTTGTAATTTCCGGTGTTTCATTTTTTACTAATTTGACGTGTGGAGATTGATCTGTAAAAGTTAAATTTAAAAAATTTCATTGTTATAAATTCTTTATAAAATAGAGTTCCTATTATTTATAATGATTTTATAATTTATTTATTCTGCTTAACTGAATACTAAAGAATGATTACTTAAGATCTAATAAATTTTCTACACCTAGGAAAACTATATTGTTACAGTAGCAACAATTTTTCATCAAATTTAATCGGGAAAATTTTGCTGGTGTAGTGGAAAAAAGAATGCGTACAATTTTCGTTGACAAAGAGGACATCTCCCATTTTAGTTGAAGAAAAGGACACGTACAAAATAATTTTTTTAAAACAAATTTTCAGTTGGCAACATTGATAATAGAATTTAAAATACAGTCGAATCTCCCATAAATTAATTCTGGTGGGGGGTTAACTTATGAGAGAATTGCCGCGTAAGGAGAAATAGTTGCGCAGTGACCTATTGCGCATGGCGGTCAATTTCAAAATATATGTTTGAAGTCTTGTGAAGTAAATGAGTTTTTAGAAATGTTTGAATATTTAATTTAATATAAGTTTAGTTGACTGTGAAAAACATTGTCGGTACATACTTGTACGAATGTTTTTATTCTAGGTATGTACAAGATGTTAATTACACGTTTTAGAAGAACATTGTTAAACATCGTAGACATACATGTTAACTTGAGAACTAAAAATAACATAAATTGAAATCAATTTTTATTATAATTATAATTCAAATAAACTGTATTTTTAAATTCAAATAACGAAAATATATATTTTAACTTTCTATTTAAAAATAAAATAGAATATTGAGATTTTTTGAATTAGTATTTTTTTTAAATTAAAAATCTTTTTTGACAGTTTGTCAAATTTAACATATTTGTGTATATTAAAAGCAGTCAGTCTCGTGGAGTCTTAAAAGTACATAAAAATTAATTTTTAACAAGTTTTTAACATTGAACTGAATTAAACTAAGTCACAGATGATCATAGAACACGTTTGTAGACGAGGTTATGTTTATTTATGTGTCAGCCATCTTGGCACCACTATGCGCATGTGTAATGACTAAAGTTTTTTTTAGGTAGAGGGGGTTCGTGATAGGGGAAAATTAACTTATGGGAAGTTAACTTATGGGAGATTCGACTGTACATACATTTTTTTCTTAATAGGAAGTATTTTCTAACCCCAAAAATTTAGGATTTGAGACGTTGTCATTTCTCAACAACAATTTTGAATATAATCGATTAATTTTGATTATATTTGTTCATTTTTTTAAAAATCTTATAATTTTTTAAGCAGTTAGAATATAAACATTCTATTTATTATCATATTATAAACAATTAGAAAGTTTAATCAATAATTTTTAAAATGATTTTAACATACAAATTGGTGACATTAAATTGAATTTCACATGAGAATAAAATACTAAAATTTTTCTAGATCAAGGTTTTTAAAATATGTAATTTTCAAAAAACTAAAAACTGTAGATAAAATAAACAAGTACATTATATTTTATAGGCGAATCTAAGCGTTTTAAAGAGCATAAGAAATCAAATATTTACATTCTAACTTCTTAAAAAAATATAAAATTTTTTAAAAATGAACAAATCTATTATCAAAATTAATCGATCATATTCAAAATTGTTGTTGAGAAATGTCAGTTCCTCAAATCTTAAATTTTTGGGGTTAAAAACATTAAAAAATACTTCCTAATTAAGAAAAAAAATTGTACATACTGTTACATCCCAGTAACAAAAATTTTTAAAATATATTAAAATATATTTCATTTATATAGGCATATAATAAGTAGTAAAAATAATAGTAAACAAAGCTTTACTCTCAATCTTTCAAAATTGATAATCTAAAATTATAATTATTTTTAATATTATATTATATTATATTCTTAGGAATTGATTTTTCAGCTGGATAAAATATAAAATTCTATGCAATGTTCAATTTCTCACTTGTATCAAATAGCATAGGCTAACCTTTGACTTGAATATCGAAAGCCTGTTGGTAGGCAATTCCTAGATATTATACCTATGCCATTTGACACTACTACGCACAATACTCTCTAGCAACGAGTGGACTTATGACTCATGTATGCGTTTAGCGAGGCGCAGGCACAGTTTTCGAGCGTAGTACTATTGGAAGATGCTTGTAGACGATGTAATAGCGATACTTGCGCTATGCGATACAGGATGCAGGTGTCCATCTAAGTTCTGAGAATTGTCATAATTCTATGAAAGATCTAAGAGTCAAGCTTGGAGATGGGGTGATCTTTGAACTTATTTACTCCCACTGTGGATGATTTTCTAGTATAAAAACCCATGCAAATGCATTGTCATTTGTCATTTGCTCTGGAATCATTTCATAGTTCGTTTCAGAACGTGAAATTACCATCGTGAGTTTGACCCTTCGGTTACTTTAAAATTATTACGACTGTAACTCTTGCATCTCAAACAGTATATGTTTACTCGTTGTTCGGTATTAGAGCAAGTAATCATCATCGCCAGATTTGTAAGCTTGTCATTTATTAAATTTTATTGTTAATCGTCGTATTAGTGTATTCTCAATTTAACGATTTTGCAAACGTGACGTGTGTGCATTTCGGAATTTACGAACTAAAAAACTGTAAGGAAGTCTCAACCGTTCCTTTTCAGGAGTTGTAAAAACTCACAGCGTCAAGGACAAGTGCCAACTTGTCAATTTATATTTGTTTCTGCTCTCTGAACAGAGGTAATTGTAAGTACTATATTTTAAAATTCACAATTCTTGTAACAACATCTTTTAACATAAAACATTATTGTAACATTTTGATTTAATTCATTTATATTAATAAATTATACAACATTTATATCAATAAAATTCTTCACTGAAATTCTCATATACCTAAATTCATATTTATATTAACAACTATAAGTCAAGGCAATTATTTAATAGTAAAATAAATTAAAAGACGACCCCCGTAGGATCGATAGGAACAAACGTTCTCACATAAAAATAAATGGTCAAGCTTTACCAACTTGACTTAATCAGCCTACCATTCCTCCAAAAATTTTAAAATTGATTTTATTAATTAAAATTAAATTCAACCTCGCCTTTCGCTCGGGATGTAACAATACTTTAAATTCTATTAGCAATGTCGCCAATTGAAAATTTGTTTTAAAAAAATTATTCTGCACGTGTCCTTTTCTTTAACTAAAACCTTTTTCAATAAACTTTGCACATGTCCTTCTTTCCACTAAACCAGCGAATGGTTGAAAAAAGCAAACATTGATTCGTCACAATCATAAATAAATATTCAGCTTTAATTATAATTATTCCAATTGATTAAAAAATTACATCGATTTCAAGACAGGTAGACAAGAATTTTTAAACAATGCACGATATTATTATGCCGTGTTATGGTTTTGCTACATAACCTCGAATTTTAATAACATTAACACACAATACATTAACGAAATTCTGCCCTTAAATAATTATAAACTAATGATCTTAATTAAAGGTTATATTCTTTTTGTTTTAATTTCTTACCTATGTTCTCTGTCTTACACTTACATTTTCATCAGAAAATACGTATGAAAATGTAAGAGTAAGACAGACTTATGCTTATGATGGTAGAATAGGATATCGTAGAATAGTGTTATAGAATTGTCCAATCACAGATGGTGTTCAAAAAATCCAATCATCTAATTGGTTAAATCTATTCGACTATTCTCTTATTCTACATACATGGGACTGCACCCTCACTTTCATTTATAGACGGTGACTGGCATGATCGTACTTCTAACAGTATATTTTCTTTTTTTCAATAAATTTTTTCTCGGGAATTATAATTCTCTTCGGCGCCAAGTCAAAATTTTTTTTATAAAAAAATAATTTTTTTATAAATTTTTTTTTTAAATACAGATATATTTTAATTTTGCGCCCCCTTAGCGATTGCGCCAGCGGCAAGCGCCTCAGTCGCCTCACCCTCACTACGGCTCTGGTAATAAAATTCGTACGTAAAGAAGTTGCAAAGAAAATTTCGTTCATTTGAACGTTCAAAACTTTTGGCTCAAAATATGTAATTTCTGCATACTATTAACGGATATTTTCATTTTTTAACTAATTCATACATAGAATTAATGGTTAAACGCAAACCTGATAAATAAATAACGCAGGGGTGGAATCGAACCTACGGACAATGAGCCTAATGTTTTACCAACTATCTGCTACGCACACTACGTGAAAATGAATGTTAACTTCTTGATTCCATTTAAACTTGCATAATAATTAACTCAGAAAAGTGCTAAACATTTAATTTTCCATTTAAATGCATTTTAGAAAATATAATTTATTATTTTATTTTACATAATGTAATTAAAGGCGCATTGCCTACTTTACATGAGGAATATGTCTTTAAAAAAAACTATTTGCATAAACAGAAAGCCCTTATTTTAACCAGTTTGCTAATAAAATAATAAATACTGTTCGCGGTTTCAATTTTATCCACTTTCAATATTATCATGAATCATCCCAGCTGAATTTTCAAAAAAAATATAAATATATTTTTATTAATAAAGCGTTTTTCATTGTTCTGAATCATTGTATAAACATTAATTTTTTGTTGATGAAAAAATATTTTACTTTTGTAAATTCAGATGTTCATTACATGAACATTTTGCTTCCTCTTTACGGTCAGGAAAAAAATTTGCTTCCTCGTAGAGAAAGCATTCACATTGAAATAAACATACAAAAATAATATAATACAAACATTTGAGTACCTATACATTTGAGTTAAATTTAAAGAATTAATGAAAGTTAAAAAACAAAAAATCACATTTTAGCTAAAATTTCTAAAAATTAATGATACAAAATTTTTCAGCTAAAATGTGAATTTTTGATTTTTTAACTTTCATTAATTTATTAAATTTAAATTGAAACTATACTTTATATATACCGTTCGATTTGTCTTAACGTAAGTAATACGATTTTATTATATATAACCTTAAATTTTTCTATTTAAAATTTTTTTCGATTAAAAAAAATTTTTGGAAAAAAGACCATAAAATTTTTTTTTTGGTATTTTTTAAAATCCTTTGGTCAGTTTTGAGATATTAATATGATAAATAAGCTTACCAAATTTTATCTAAATCCATTAAAACCTGTTAAAGTTATCTTCTAAACAAAAAAAGGATCCACACACAAACACATACATACATCCGCACAATTGATCAGGATCTCATATAACATGTTTCTATATAGAGAAAAATTTGTTTCCGCCACTTTAAAAATTTTTATAAACGAAAGGACTACAAAGCTTCCTCCACGAGGAAGCAAAAGAGATACGTATTTTTTATAATTTTTTTTCTGAAAAATTTTCGACTTACGCATTTTCAAAATTTTAGTTTTTTCAATGTAGACCTTTTTTCAATGGCTGATAACTCGAAAAGAAGTGGATTTTTTCAATTTTTGCTAAGAGAAAAAAAGTTTCACTTTTTCTTTTACTTTTCAATAACGTTAACAATAACTTTTTTTCATTATTTTTTTTAAAATAACAATTTTTTATAAACAAATTAAGTTTTTTAAAATTTGGATATGATTTAAAATTTTTTTTAAAAAAAACATACCAGGAAATACTAAGAAGATTTTGCAAAAAAATTTAGAGTGGGCCGATAATTTTATAGGTTTAAATAAACATTTAAACACCGTGCGCAGCATATTGCGCATGTTAGAAAATTAAAAAAAAATTTAAATTACACAGGCACACAAAAAATAAAAAGCTGTTTGGCAGAGACACTACACTAGTCTATTTCCATGTATTTTTTCACGCTGAATCCGAATCCGATGTCAGAATTATCAGATTGGCTTTTATTTTTGAGATAAACTCAAAAAACTCCTCAGAAAGAAAAATAAAATCAAAAAGTTAAAAAATTTTTGAATGTCACTGCCATAGTGTAATTCCATGTATTTTTTGTCGCTGAATCCGAATTTGAAGTCAGAATTGACAGATTGGATCAAATTTTGAAGATAATTCCAAAAAACTGATTTTGAGTATTTTGAGTTTTTTGTTTCTTGCGTTTTTTTGCAATTATCTCAAAAATTTGAGCGAATCTAACAATTCTGACTTTGGATTCGGATTCAGCGACAAAAAATACATGGAATTACACTATGGCAGTAACATTCAAAATTTTTTTAACTTTTTGATTTTATTTTTCTTTCTGAGCAGTTTTTTGAGTTTATCTCAAAAATAAAAGCCAATCTGCTAATTCTGACATCGGATTCGGATTCAGCGTGAAAAAATACATGGAAATAGACTAGTGTAGTGTCTCTGCCAAACCACATTTTACTTTTTGTGTGCCTGTGTTATTAAAAACTTTTTTTTTTCATTTTCCATAGTGAAATATAATTTTCGGTTTTAAAAAAAATGAAATAAAAAATTTTTTAACAATTTTACAATTTTTGTAACTTTGCACATTTCTGATAATTACAAAAAATTATTAAAAATTATTTTTTTCATATTTTTTTTAACCTAAAATCATATTTCACTATGAAAAATAAAAAAAAATAATTTTTAACAATTTTTTTAATTTTCATAAATGCGCAAAATGCTGTGCGCGGTGTTTAAATGTTTATTTAAACCTATGAAACTTATCGGCCCACTCTAAATTTTTTTGCAAAATCTTCTTAGTATTTCCAGGTATGTTTTTAAAAAAAAATTTTTAAAAATCATATCCAAATCTAAAAAAACTTAATTTGTTTATAAAAAATTGTGATTTTTTTAATATAAAATGAGAAAAAAGTTTTTATTAACGTTATTGAAAAGTAAAAGAAAAACTGAAACTTTTCTTCTATTAGCAAAAATTGAAAAAATGCATTTCTTTTCGAGGTATCAGCCATTGAAAATAGGTTTTTATTGAAAAACTGAAATTTTAAAAATTCATAAGTCGAAAATTATTCAGAAAAAAAAATTATAAAAAATACGTCTCTTTTTTTACTACAGAACAAGAAAAAAATATATTTGACCAAATTTAAAGTGTCGATGGAAATCTCACGTGAAATCGACTATATATAAATAAATAAATCAAATAACTCATTATTCTCATTACACTTAAATATTTAATTGATCAATTAAACTGCACTAAATCACTAAATTAATTCTTCTGTCTTTTCTTAACTTTTCACCGTCAATAGAAATATATAAAAAAAATAAAGTAGAAAATTTCACTTTAACACGCGATCAAGCTACTATATGAGCTTTCTGCAGGTTGAAACGAATAGGTAATCCACAGCATGACACTCGTGAACGAAACTAATGACTTCGTATGCTTATAATATATATATTATATATACATATATGAGGCAAAATTCCTGAAATGTCCGAACAAAAAATTAAAAGTTCTCGAATTTAATCCATACTTTTCTAAAATGTTGTTATTGTTGGTGAAAGTCTAAAAATCAATTATTATTGAATTTAATAAAATAGTTTTTGAATTACAACGTTTTTAATTTTTGACTTTTGAAAAAAAAATTTTTTTTCAATGTACAATATTTATAAGTAGAATGCATAAAAGTTAACATATATATAATGATATTTGAAGCTTTTTTGAAGAGCTACACGCTGTTAATAAAATTTTTTTTTTTTAATAACATTTGACCTTGAAATTCAAGGTCAAAATGTTAATTTACGTTTATCTCAAAATCGGATTTTTTAAAATTATTTTTAACTATCTCAATGAAAAGCTTGACTAATTTCCTACAAAACATGTAATTTTCAGAGTGGGATCTTTTAAAGTTTTTGAGATATTAATTAATTAATTAATTAATGTTTATAACAAATGAAATATTTTACAAACGAATAAAGTTACCGTAATTCTGAAGTTAGTAATTGAAAGTTAACGTAATTCCGCATCCAACGAGCCCTATATGAAGTATTTTGGATAAGTAGATTGTTAATAAACAATTAGTTAACATTGCAATTGTTTATTAACAATCTACTTATCCAAAATACTTCATATAGGACTCGTTGGATGCGGAATTACCTTAACTTTCAATTGGTAAGTTCAGCATTACCATAACTTTATTTGTTTGTAAAATATTTTATTTTTTACTAACAACAAGCATCCAAAAGCCCTGTATGAAGTATTTTTGTTCAATTTTAGTTAAATAACAATAAAAAATGAAATATCTTACAAACAAATAAAGTTATTGTAAATCTAAACTAACCAATTGAAAGTTAAGCTAATTCCGCATACAACGAGCCCTATATGAAGTATTTTGGATAAGTAGATTGTTAATAAACAATTGCAATGTTAACTAATTGTTTATTAACAATCTACTTATTCAAAATACTTCATATAGGGCTCGTTGGATGCGGAATTAGCTTAACTTTTAATTGGTTAGTTTAGATTTACGATGACTTTATTTGTTTGTAAAATATTGCATTTGTTATAAATATTAATTAATTAATTAATTAATATCTCAAAAACATTAAAAGATCCCACTCTGAAAATTACATGTTTTGTAGGAAATTAGTCAAGCTTTCCATTGAGATAGTTAAAAATAATTTTAAAAAATCCGATTTTGAAATTAACGTAAATTAACATTTTGACCTTGAATTTCAAGGTCAAATGTTATTAAAAAAAAAAAAATTTTATTAACAGCGTGTAGCTCGCCAAAAAAGCTTCAAAAATCATTATATATATGTTAACTTTTATGCATTCTACTTATAAATATTGTACATTGAAAAAAAATTTTTTTTTCAAAAGTCAAAAATTAAAAACGTTGTAATACAAAAACTATTTTATTAAATTCAATAATAATTGATTTTTAGACTTTCACCAACAATAACAACATTTTAGAAAAGTATGGATTAAATTCGAGAACTTTTAATTTTTAGTTCGGACATTTCAGGAATTTTGCCTCATATATGTATATATCTTTCTATATTATAAAAAGATTTCGCCGCAGCCGCCGCCGCTGTTTCAGAAATTTTGATCTAGGAGGGGGGGAGTCCCCCCTCCTAAATTTGGAGGTTATGTTCGTTTCTAGACTCTGAATATAGCCGCAAGTCTCCTCCTCGCCCCCGCCAGAAATGACCTAAATTTTGAGGTTATGTTCGTTTCAAGGCTCTAAATATAGCCGCAAGTCCCCCCTCCCTCCTCCACCAAAATGGCCTAAATTTTGAGGTTATGTTCGCTTCAAGTCTCTGAATATAGCCGCAAGTCCCCTCCCCCGCCTGAAATGACATAAATTTTGAGGTTATGAAAATTTCAAGACTTTCCATATAGCCGCAAGTGGAGGTGGAGTTCTCGCCAAAAATGACTTGAATTTAAAGATAATGTTCGTTTCAAGACTTCTTAATAATTTATTGGTTATTAGGCAATTTCATTGAAATTATTTTTAAAAATAATTTCTTAATGTCGATTTTAATTTATTTAATTATTTATTTATTAATAATTTAATTAATTTATTAATTAAAATTTAATAATTTTAATTTTAATAATATTTATTCAGATTTCAATGAATTTGTAATAATAATTCTTTGAAATAGGTGGTTCATTTGGAAAAATAAGATCAATGGAAAATTGAAAAAAAATGATTAAAACAATTTTCAGATTTTAATACAACTCTGGAAACAGTAAGAGCTGTTTTCGCTATTGCTTGCTATGCGAAAATAAAACTTACACTTTTTTGTAATAAGTTCTTTCGAAATTAAAGATTCAATTTTTATCTGTATTAAAATTGAAATGGTAAATACGAAAAAAAAATTTTATCAGTAATAATTTTGAAAAACATAGTTTAATTAGAAAATTAATAAAAATAAGTTTTTTTATTACAAAATGAATTATTTTTTGAAAAAATTAAAATAAAAAATTATGAATTACAATTTTATTATAAATTAAAAAAAAATTTCATCCAAAAATATTTTAAAATAAATGTATGTTTCAAAAACAATTAATTATAAACAATTTTTTAAGTTATTAAAAATTAAATCGTTTATCTCAAAGGATAAGTATTATTTTAAACAAAATTATCCATAACACTTATAATACAATAAACAATATTATCACCGGTAGTACAATGTAACAATTGTTACGAAAAAATTTGTGTCGGAATAATTCTGACCAAATACATCGTACGGCACTGAATATTTTTGTTTGACGCATCTTTTCAAAACAGATCGATATATTTCCAAAAATATTCAAGTGTTTCTATAAGAGAAACATTAGATTTCTGCAAAAGCTACATCGGAAAAAATCATGCGACCGGATTGGCTGCAGATTTGACTACCTTACGGCGATTGGATGATGCCCCACTTCAGTGCGTGCCAACTCTAGTGTCAACTTTATTGCCAATGTCAACTCTCATTACGCTGTGAACGTTCAAGCTTTACGAATAAATGGTAGGTAAATTAATTTCTTAAAATTGTGAATACTGTTAAAAATTAAGCTGTTCATATATATAAAACTATATATTAATTATAGAAAAAGTCATGAAATGAGAAAAATAACAAGGAAATAAACAAAGGTGATGAAACCGCCGACGAAGAGGAAAGCTGCTAGAAGGACCAATACCGCGGTAAGTTAACAGAATACGTTAAATTTTTTCAAATTGTTAAGTATCAATAAAATTTTTTTTAACTTTATTACTATATGATAATTATTTTCAATTGACAATTAAATGTATTATAAGAAATATAAAGAAGATATAATTTTTAGTAAAAATGAATATTTAATTCGAAAAATAATTGTTTATTTGCTCTACAATAAACTATGTTGCTAAAATTATAATTTTTTTCTAGCTTCATAATTAATCTAAATCTCAAAAAATTGTACTAAAATTTATTTATTGTTGGAAACAAACAAAATTATAGTACTACTCTTAGAGATTTAGATGAATTTTAAAACTAGGAAAAACTAATAATTTCAGCAACATATTTTAATATAGAGTAGATGAAAAATTATTTTCATTTAAATATTCATTATCTTTAAAAATTATATCTTCTTTATATTTATACATAATAGATTTAATTACTCAGTCTTTAATTATAAAATAATAATAAGTACAATTTCACCTTTTTAATTCATCAATTTTTTTTTAAATTTTTAGTACTACAAATGTTTTTTATTCAAGAACACAATTTTCTGTCAGTCAAAAAATAATTTTTTTTGCTGTTTTCAAGTTGACAAATATAATAGGGTCAGTCGGGGTAAATCCGAACGGGGGGTAAATCCGAAAGCTAATTATTTCAGCTTAATTAAAATTTTTAAAAATAAGTTCGATATGAGAATTTTTACCTCAGATCCTCTTGAAGAGATTCTAAGTATTATCCCATTTTTTGTTTGTTAATTAGCAACAGCATAAACAAAGATAACAAGTATTGCAAAAAAGATTGAAAATCAAAGATGACACTCTTTCAGTATTTTGTCTCGTATTTGAAGAAAAAGAAGCTAAAAATTCATTTTATTATTTATAATTGTTTGTTATGAATACTAGAACAGAAACTATATTTGATTTCTGCCTTCTGTAAAATTTTATTAATAATATCAGACCGTTCGTATTTACCCAAGAAAATTGGAAAACTGGGATAAATCCGAACGGTATTTTTAATAATTTTTTTTTACATCAAAGCCACACAAAATTGTTTTTATTTGATTACACTATTATTTTAACATTATAAAAGTACATAGAAAAAAGTTTTTCTTTCTATACGTATCCTCGTTAGTAATTAATAAGCAGAAACTTAATCTCTGTTCTCTCGAAGGAGTGTTTCAATTTTTTAGCCAAATGGTTTGTTGAAAAAAGTTTTTCAGGATCTTAATAAAATTTGGTATTCTACGGTTTTTGGGGTAGCTAATTACCAATTTGAAGTCAGTTTTTCAAAATTCAAAATGGCGGACGAGAATTAAAAAATTCATTGGATTCGCTCGAAAATTGTTACTCGGGGGGTTTCAGGGTTAGCAAATTTGATCATTTTTAAAAATAAGTTTTAGGAAAGTACGCCATTTTGAATTTAAAAAATTTGACTTTTATTTTTGTATTTACATTCAATCACTCCAAAATACTTTCTGTACCAAGTTTTGCAAAAATCCGTTATGATTTGATAAAGTTATTGAAGGTTTTAATTGTGTAATGCATTTTAATTTTTAACCTGTTTGATTTTTGTATTTATATATGATGCATTATTACATAATAGGTTTATTATCGTATTTTTTTTGAGTTTTTATATAAGTTTAACAATTGCAATACTTTAAATTTATTTTCCCTAAGATTTTTCTGAAATACAGTGGCGTTCGTATTTACCCCCATATTTTAGGAAAGTTGCAAAGTATTGAGGTAAATACGAACGCTAAGTTTCCTGCGATTGTAATTTATCAAAAATTTTTTCTACCCCATAAAATTGTTCTATGGAAGTAAAGTAACAACTTCATGCACCAGAATACCGGAAGTATTTTTTTTTTAAAGAAAAAACTTATGTTATTGTTGAAACTTACTAAAAGCGTTCGGATTTACCCCGGTTGACCCTAACAAAAAGAATATTTTTGTTTTTGAATTCTGTGTTCAAAATAAAATTTGTTTTTCAAATATTTGAAAATAAATTATTTTTTCAATTTATTTGAAGAAAAAATTTTCTTCTTGGTTTTTGAATTTGTCAACTGGATAACAAAAAAAAATATTATTTCTTGACTGATAGAAAATTATATTTTTGATAACAAAAAATAATTTAGTACTAATATTTTTAAAAATATAGTTTCATTATAATAGTAAAATAATAATTATTTTAAATTGATAATTGAAGACTTTTGACAATTAAATTTATTATAAGTAATGTAAAAAAGATATAATTTTTAGTGTTAACGAATATTAAATTAGAAAAATAATTGTTTATTTGCTCCACAATAAACTATGTTGCTAAAATTATTATTTTTTTCAAGTTTTATAATTAATCTAAACCTCAAAAAATTATACTAAAATTTATTTGATTTATTGTTGGAAACAAAAAATTTTATGTACTAATTTAGAGATTCAGATGAATTTCAAAACTAGAAAAAATTAATAATTTTAGCAAAATATTTTAATACAGCGCAGATAAAAAATTTGTTTTCCCTAAATATTCATTATCTTTAAAAATTTTATCTTCTTCATGTTTATACATGATAGATTTAATTACTCAGTCTTTAATTATAAAATAATAATAATTACTATTTCACCTTTTTAATTCATCAATTTTTTTTGAAATTATTAGTACTACAAATGTTTTTTATTCAACAACATAATTTTCTGTCAGTCAAAAAATAATTTTTTTTGCTGTTTTCAAGTTGACAAATATAACACCGTCCGACACGATTTTTCACACACGAAAAAATCAATGATTTTCAGAAACTAGGACCAAAAAAAAGATACCCTTGTCTGGCCGTTTTGCTAGATCAGGTCATTTTTTGCTTTTAGGGGTAAAAACAACCCTTAAATGAAAGGTGATAGGAAATCTTGTACAAATTAATAATTTTTTATGAAACCTGGTATCTCGGGGTTTTCCGGGTTGCTGATTACGAATCTGATGTTATATTTTCAAAATTCAAAATGGCGGATCCAATATGGCGGTCGAAATTTATAAAAATTCAACAATTTATTTGAAAGTTGTTACTTAGGGGTTTTTGGGGTCGCTGATAACGAATATGATGTCAGATTTTGAAAATTCAAAATGGCGGATCCAATATGGCGGTCGAAATTTATAAATATTAATTATTTTTTGTAAAACTTGGTATCTAGGCGTTTTTGGGGTCGCTGAGTACGAATCTGAAGTCAGATTTTTAAAATTCAAAATGGCAAATTCAATATGGCGGTCGAAATTTATGAAAGTTCATCGAATTCACTTGAAACTTGTTACTTGAAGGTTTTTGGGGTCGCTGATAACGAATTCGATGTCGGGTTTTCAAAATTCAAAATGGCGGATCGAATATGGTAGTCGAAATTTTTAAATGTTATTAGTTTTTTATAAAACTTTGTATCTCTGGCTTTTTGGGGTCGCTGAGTACGAATCTGATTGTAGATTTTTAAAATTCAATATGGCACACTCAATATGACGGTTGAAATTTATAAAAATTGTTAATTTTTTATAAAACTTGGTATCTAATTGCTTGCGGCGTCTCTGAGGACGAAAATGATGTCAGATAAGAATAATAAAAACGCCAAATTTAATAAAGGTAACGATCACAAATCTGAAAAGTAATTTGGAAAATTTAAATGTTCGATCAATTTTTTGTTAAAATTTGCAAGCCAACAATTTAAAATTTTTATTTTAAGTGATTTTTAATAAATTAAGTTTCTATTAGAATTAATAAATTCAAAAGGTTATAATCAAAATTTATTAAACAAATATAATGCAATAAAATAAAATTAATAGAAGCATTTCATAACAACTCTTGTATCTGACATCATATTCGTCATCAGCGACCCCAAAAACCTTCAAGTAAAAAGTTTCAAGTGAATTCGATGAACTTTTATAAATTTCGACCGCCATATTGAATCCGTTATTTTGAATTTTGAAAATCTGACATCATATTCGTAATCAGCAACCCCAAAAACCCCTTAGAAACAACTTTCAAATGAATTGGTGAATTTTTATAAATTTCGACCGCCATATTGGATCCGCCATTTTGAATTTTGAAAATCTGACATCAGATTCGTAATCAGCGACCCGGAAAACCCCGAGATACCAGGTTTCATAAAAAATTATTAATTTGTACAAGATTTCCTATCACCTTTCATTTAAGGGTTGTTTTTACCCCTAAAAGCCAAAAATGACCTGATCTAGCAAAACGGCCAGACACGGGTATCTTTTTTTTGGTCCTAGTTTCTGAAAATCATTGATTTTTTCGTGTGTGAAAAAAAAGTTGAATTTTGTCGGACGGTGTAATAACAAAAAGAATATTTTTGTTTTTGAATTATGTGTTCAAAATAAAATTTGTTTTTCAAATATTTGAAAATAAATTATTTTTTCAATTTATTTCAAGAAAAAATTTTCTTCTTGGTTTTTGAATTTGTCAACTGGATAACAAAAAAAAATATTATTTCTTGACTTATAGAAAATTATATTGTCGATAACAAAAAACAATTTAGTACTAATATTTTTAAAAATATAGTTTCATTATAATAGTAAAACAATAATTATTTTCATTTCATAATTGAAAATTGAGTAATTTAATCTATTGTATGTAAATATAAGGAGGATATTTTTAGTGTAATGAATATTAAATTAGAAAAATAATTGTTTATTTGCTCCACAATAAACTATGTTGCTAAAATTATAATTTTTTCTAGTATCATAATTAATCTTAATCTTAAAAAATTGTACTAAAATTTATTTATTATTGGAAACAAAAAAATCTTTAGTACTAATTTTAGAACTTTAGATGAATTTAAAAACTAGAATAAACTAATAACTTTAACAACATATTTTAGTAAAGAGCAGAAATAAAAATAATTTTTATTTAAATATTCATTATATTTAAGAAATATTTCTTCTTTTTATTTACATATAATAGATTTAGTTACTCAATTTTCAATTATAAAATGAAAATAATTACCTATCATTTCACCTTTATAATTCAACAATTTTTTTAAAATTATTAGTACTAGAAAGTTTTTTTATTCAACAACATAATTTTCTATGCCAAAAAACAAAAATTTTTTGTTTTTCAAGTTGACTAATAATTCATCTATATCTCAAAAAAAGGTACTTAATTTTTTTTGTTCCCAATAATATATATTATTGTTAAGAATCATTTTATATTCAATATTTATTCTATTTAGAAATTATTTTTTCTTTATATATATATGTAGAGGATGTTGTTTGTAAATATATTTGTTTAAATTATAACAAAGTATATGTCATTTTGGAGATCGGGAAAACACTTGGACTGTATTTAAAATAATCGGAAACGTTTGTAACTATGTTAACATTATTTTTATTAAACTTATTGAAACGAATTCCGGAATCGTAATTTTAATAATTTTTCGTCTAACTTGACGACGATTCAAGTCTAACTGAACCATAATATATATATAAGGTCATTCATTCACTATACAAGAGACAGAGGTCTCTTCTTCCAAACTATTTTCTTTTGAATACATTAAAGTAATCAAGGTTAAAATGAATACAATGACAAACAAAATCAAAGTTAATAATACAAAATAAAATTATAAAATAAAACAAAAGATATAATAATAATTTCTAAACAATATTGAATATTTAAAAAAAATAATTTTACTGCTTCCATATTAAACTATGTTAATGAAATTATTTGCTGTAACAATATGTTAGGTTAGAAATTTGCTTGGAAAATATTTTATTTGAAAAAGTTTCCTTTATATTATACTTTTTAAAGAATGGCTTATATAATTGAAAGTTTTTAGCAGGCTCTTAGAACAATGGCTGATTAACAGTTGCAACCACCGCTGGCGCAACCTCATTTGCAACAACCGCAGGTGCAACCTCAATTGCAACAACCGCAGGTGCAACCTCAATTGCAACAACAACAGATGCAACATCAATTACAACCACTGCAGGTGCAACATCAATTACAACCACTGCAGGTGGAACCTCAATTGCAACAACCGCAGGTGCAACCTCAATTGCAACCACAGAAGTTGCAAAATCAATTGCAACCACAGCAGTTTCAAAATCAATTGCAACCACTGCAGTTGCAAAATCAATTGCAACCACTGCAGTTGCAAAATCAATTGCAACCGCAGCCATCGCAAAATCAATTGCAACCACAGCCGTTGCAAACTCAATTGCAACAATGTGTACCTCAAGAACTACCTCTGCATGAAACTGCGTTTAATGCAAGTAGTATGCAACAACAACTGCAACAGTTGCAATTGCAAATGCAGCAGATGGAACAGTTCCAACAAAACAAGGCTCCAGTACAAAATATGTTGCAAAAATCGCCTACGGCGACAAACGTTCGTCATTTACAAAATGTAAGTTACCCTTTTATAATATAGAGCTATATAATTTTTAGCTTACTTTTAAAGCAAGAACAAAGCATTTTGATGTACTGAATTAGACTTTTATCATGATGCAGCACATCAGTTTTTCAAAATTTTCCAACCTAAAAGTGCTAAAAAGATGTTTATTTGATCAGGTTTATGATCGTGTAACATTTAGATACAATTCTTTCAAAAAGGTGGTTTAACATCTGAATGTACTTTTAGAGTGTATTTTAAAATTTCAAAAAAATCTTTATTTGCTCATGGGTTATCGCTTTAAAAATGTTTTTAAGCATTATCAAATACACGAATATTGAAATATTCGTTACCACTAAAAAAATTTAAATGACCATAATTCAGAGTCAAGTAAAATTTTTTTTGATTTTTTGAAAATGCATTTTAATGGGTAAGAATAATATTTTCAGATGGTGAATCTACCTTTTAAAAAAAATTAAATCTTAATTTCACACGACATCAATTATGGTCAAAAAAAGTCTTTTATACTTTCAGGTTAGAATATCTTGAAAACCTGACGTGCTGGATGAATTCTGAAGTCAGATTTGGATTCAGCAAGTTAAAATGCTTTGAAAAAGTATAGTTAGGTTTTTGGTTCTAAAGTAAGTCAATATTTTGGCGGTCTGTGTAATTTTTATATAAAAAATTGTTAAAATTTGGCTTTGTTCTGTAATTTCTAATAAAGTTTTCAAGTAAAATTAAATATTCAAGCAGAAATTTAAAATAATCTTCATCAATTAAAATTTTCGAAACCCAAAATTTTTTCTTGATAATTTTCTTGAAGAATTATTCTTGTTAAAAAAATAGTAAAATTAATTTAATAAGTAATTACAATAGTCAAAATAAGTAATAAATAATATTTTTTTGAGGGAAATAAAAAAAATGAAATTGGACATTCGGGACATAGAAGGTGACAGAGATAGAGAAAAAAAGAGGGAACGAGAAAGGGAACGAAAGAGAGAACGAGAAAGAGATCGTCAAAATGAGAGAAAGAGGAGAGACAGAAATAATTATAATTAAATATTATAATTTTATTTTTGATATCTTTTGTTTATAAAGTAATTATAATTAAATTATAATTGTATTTTTCATATCTTTTGATTATAATGTAAAATAAATACTTATTTTTTCGACTGGATTTTTTCATTATAATTATTTTTCCTTTTAGACAATTAAAAAAAATTTATTATATTTCGTTTTTTTTACTATTTATTACAATTTACAATTTTTAAGCTAGACGCAAGGATTTATAATATATATTTTTGAAAATTAAAAAAACAGATGAATGATAATGGAAAAAGGTTATATTTGAAGGGTAGAATGACAAAAAGGGGTCAAGCACCAATTTTTATAAAGCAAGGTTTTTTATAAACTATTTATATAATTATCATAATTATTAACAATTAAATTTAGAAATCAGCTGTTGCTCTATTGCAAAGCTAGAACTTAATTAATAGTTTTTTCGAAAATCAACAACTTTTCGCAATGTTTATTTCATTCAACTTGTCAATTCAATAAAAAAACTAATTTTCAAGTTTTTCTTTTGTATATTTTTTCACAATTAATGGTAGAAAATGTGCGCAGTCGATGTAATCTTAAAGCACCACATTTTTTTTATTTTTCTGGTTATAATATGTAAGTTTATTTGAGCAAATTGTAGTTTATTTATAATATCTCAAAATGGTTTTCTTAGTTTCTTTTTAAAACACCTACAGAATTTTTAAATATGTTTTGTGTACTTCCTGTAAAAACAGTGAATTGGCGCTTGTCCCCTTTTGTCATTCTACCTTTCATTTGAAAAATAACTGTTTGAAATTCTCTGAGCCGTACTAAAAAATTTAAAAATGGTCATTTAAAAACTAAAAACTCTGTTATAGGTACGTTATTTTTGAGCACATCTTTGAAAAATTTGAAAAAATAAACAATTTTCATATACAGCATAATTTTTTATTCATTAGTACAATACATAAAAAATGATTCAAATATACACTGCCTTGTGTAACGCTAAATTTAAAAAAATCATAATTTCCTTAATTTTTATCAAATAAAAAAATACATATTGTCTTATTTTTCATATAGATTTCAAAGAAAAATGTTTCGGGAAAAAAATTTTGAATGAAAATTTCGTATGGAATGCTCCTAATAAATGTAAATAAAATATACTTATTGGAAAAATTAAAATTTATTAAAAAATAATAATAAAAATAATAATAAATAATAAATTTATTAACACTAAAATAACTGTTTTTTTACAAATAATTGTTTATAAAAATCCATTTTTTATTTTTATTGTGTTATATTATTTATCCTACTAAAGGTTTTCTTTCACTACAATTTATTTCCTTCAAAATATTTTAAATATGACGACTAACTGGTTATGAACATGTCCGCTAGAAGCGCTGCTCTTATATTCCTAAATATTGAAATTACATAAAACTTATAAAAAAAAATTTTCAATTAAATTATGAATACTAACCAGAAAATGGTAAATTAAGGTTCTATGATTTATCCCCTAAAATAGATTTTCTAAATTTTTTTAAGTTTAGAAGAAATTTTACGAAAACCAAAAAACTCATATATCGATAACTTACCATCACTATTTCATAACTGGGTCCTCAATTATAAATATTTATAGAAATTTTTTTTAAATATAATATACAATAAAAACCAGAAAAAAATATTTTTTCATGCCCTTTATCATATCCTAAAATATTGTTTAAAAATTCCTTACCAATTACAAAACATCTCACTTTTAAAATTTTTGCCAAAAATATTTTTAAAAAATTTCTTTTTTTTTGAATATTTAAAAAATACCAGAAAAAGGAAGTTAAACAATCACTTATTCATCTCCTAAAATATTATTAAAAAATTTATTACTATTTAGAAGAAATCTTACGAAATACAATTATCGATTTTTGTAATGATTCTTAATAACATGACCTTAATGCTTCACACAAATTAATATTAATAATTTTATAAAAAATTTTAGAAAGTTCTTTAAAAGTTAATTTAAGTAACGTATTTAATGTATCATTATTTTATTATCATTATTTTAACTACTTTTAAATATAGGTTAAAAATTTTAAGAAAATTTTGTAATCTCTCCAAAGTTAAGGAGAGTTTAAAAATCCTATTCAAAGTATAATGGAATCAAAAGCCGGTCAGCAAAAGGGCTTTATGATGCCTCCTTGGAAACGGAGAAGATTAAAATATATTGAGACAAGTTAACACACATGTTCAGTTAAGGTACCGAATATTTAGAGTAACATCGGTACTAAATTGTATTGCATTAACGCTTTTTGGTGAAAAGATACTGTACTAAATTATTCGTCCCACAAGATAGAGGAGTTCATGAATAACTACGGAAATCTAAAAAATGGCAAAGTTCGTTTATCTTAAGCAGGTTAGCCACACTAAAAATAAGTAGCATTGTTTAAACAAAATTATGTATTTGTTAGTATTTGAAGGAATAATATCCACAATTTAATAAAATTTATTTCAAAGTAAAAGAATTTCTGGAATCTAAAAAATACAATACAATTAATATTTAAAACTTGCTCCTAAAAAAGAAGAGATTAAAAAACGCAATTAAGTTTCAAAAACATAAATTCGGTCGAAAAAATGGCTTAAGCCATCCTTAATTTAAATAATATTACTCATTTGTAATGGAAAAGGATAAAAGTAAAATTCTACTTTTCTGAAATGGAATAATTTTCTTAATTATAAGTTAACTATGTTAAGAAGTTTTCACAATCACTACTAAATGAAGAAGAGATTTAAAATGTGCATCATTGTTTAATGTAAACTAAATATGATCAGAAAAGAGATTGAAACTTCATTAACTTCAATAATTCCTCCTGTGTGATGGAGAAGTTTAAAAGTCAAAGTCAATTCTGTAAAATAGCAGTTTTTTATTTAAATCAAGGTTAGCATTATTAATAAAATTAAGCAATGTCTCCTTAAAAAGGAGAGTTTTATAATTTTTTCAAAGTTTGAAGCAATCTATATTCGGTCATAAATGAGTTTCAGTCATAATTAACTTTAATAATTCCTCCTCAGAAATGGAGAATTACAAAAATCAAAGTCATTACTATAATATACCATAGATTTATTTGAATTATTTTTGTTCTCATTATGAAAATTTACCAATCCCTCCTAAATAAAAGGGAAATTTAATTATCTCCTTCAAAGTTAAAAGTAATCAAAGTTCGGTCAGAAAAGGGATTCTTTAATAATAAAACTTAAAAATTACTCCTCGTTGATATAGTAGTTTAAAATTAAAAGTCAATTCTCTAAAATAGTACAGTTTTTAATTTATTCAAGGTTAGCCAAATTGATAAAATTTAGCAATCCCTCCTTAAAAAAGAGAATTTTGTAATTTTCTTCAAAGTTTGATACAATCCAAGTTCGGTCAAAAATAAGTTTCAGTCATAATTAACTTGAATAATTTCTCCCCAAAAAATAGAGAAGTTCAAAAATCAAAGTCATTACTATAATATAGAACAGTTTTATTTGAATTATTTTTGGCTTCATTACACAGACACACAAAAAAAAAGTTGTCTGTTTCTTGAACTAGACATATATTTCCTATAGTATTTTGACCCGCTGAAACCGAATCTGAGGTCAGAATTGCTCCATCACCCTCAGTTTTTTTTAAATCGACCAAAACCACCCTTAAATGGACAAATTCACACTTCGGAGATAAAAAATCCACTAACTCAAAAACAAAGCCAGCATTGATCCAGCACCCCCTGAATTTTTTTAATTGAAAAAACTACCCCTAATCTGCAGAATCAAATTCAGAAGATAAAACAATAAAATAACTGATTGACAAATTTTCTAACTAGATATTTTTACTCCAGCAATGCAGAAACAAAGCCAGAAATGCTCCCTTACCCACTAAATTTTTTTTTTAATCGAAAAACCACCCTTAAATAGAAAAATTCAAGTTTAATAAGTAAAAAATATTAAATTACCGGTTTTTTTGGAAAACAGAATCTTACATGTATGTAGTTTTGCTCTTCTAACTCAAAAAAATAAAGCCAGCATTGATCCATCACCCTGTGATTTTTTTTAATAAAAAAAACTACCCTTAACCTGAAGAATCAAACTTAGGAGGTAACACAATATAATTATATTAAATTACCTTCTAAGTTTGATTCTTTGGTGGTTTTTTCGATTTAAAAAAATTTTAGAGGGTGCGGGAGCATTTCTGGCTTTGTTTCCGCATTGCTAGAGTAAAAATACCTGGTTATAAACTTTTTTAATCAGTTATTTTATTGTTTTACCTCCTAAATTTGATTCTTCAGATTAAGGGTAGTTTTTTTGATTAAAAAAATTCAGGGGGTGCAGGATCAATGCTGGCTTTGTTTTTGAGTTAGTGGAGCAAAACTACAAACATGTAAGGTTCTGTTTTTAAAGAAACCGGTAATTTAATATTTTTTACTTATTAAATTTAAATTTTTCTATTTAAGGGTGGTTTTTTCGATTTAAAAAAAATTTAGTGGGTGAGGGAGCATTTCTGGCTTTGTTTCTGTCTTGCTGGAGTAAAAATACCTGGTTATAAAATTTTTTAATCAGTTATTTTATTGTTTTACATCCTGAATTTGATTCTGCAGATTAGGGGTACTTTTTTCAATTAAAAAAATTCAGGGGGTGCTGGATCAATGCTGGCTTTGTTATAGAGTTAGTGGAGCAAAGTTTCTTAGATGTAAAATTCGATTTTTTAAAAAAATAAGTTGATTTATTTTTTATCTCCGAAGTGTGAATTTATCCATTTAAGGGTGGTTTTGGTCGATTTAAAAAAAAACTGAGGGTGATGGAGCAATTCTGACCTCAGATTCGGTTTCAGCGGGTCAAAATACTATAGGAAATATATGTCGAGTTCAAGAAACAGACAACTTTTTTTTTGTGTGCCTGTGTAATCATTTCTTTCCTGACTAGTTATGTTAGATAAAAGATTGTACATAGAATTTTAATTAGAAATTTATGATATATGTATTTCAACGACAATTGCCTTGCAAATAGGTCAATCAATGTGTTTTTAAATTTTCTTTAAGTATGTCATATTAGTTCTAAAGTAAAATTAAGATTTTTTAATATAAAATTAGAATTGGAATTCTACAAATGGAAGCAATCTAGCATAAAAATCGTTTGTGGGGTCAAAACGGACCAAAAAAAAGTTTCCACAGAAATATCATATAATTGTATTAAAAGTGATACATGTCACTGATAGGGGTGACTAGAATTCATGAAGATAGTCAAAATTGCTTATTCTTCATGAATTTCTTGTCCTTGGCTGAGTCATTGTTAACGGGTCTGCTACTCTTTCCCAACCAAACTCCACCGCCGCGCCTCTCTCCTATTTCCCGCTTTTCTCTCCCACTCTCCACGTGTCAGGCCCTTTGCTGTCAACGCCTCACTTCTTTAAACCTCCTGCTCGCCGGATACTTTTCCGAGCGGAGTTTTCAGTTAACTTGTTTATAAAAAAGGTTATGTTCGAGGTTTAATTTTTTTTAATATATATATATGAATTATAACTTATAATTTATTATAAATAATTATTATATTGTAATAATTTGTGATTAACTAATTAATAATTATAATTGTTATTATAATAATTGTAATTTTATTGATTGTTAATTATAAATATTATTGTTATAATGATTTATAATTTATTTATAGTTTATAATGTTAGATATATATATATATATATGTGTGTGTGTATTACATTTAAGTTTTCAATTTAGTTCTTATTGTTTAACGCTACGATCGCTGTTCTGTAGTAAATATGTAGTTATTATTTCACTCGCAGTCGAGATGACTTGCTAAGTGTATATAAGGTCTGAGTGTTAGAACACCAGTTAGCAGAGATTTGCCGCCTAGCGGCGTGTAGGTCTCTTGCGCACTTTTAAAGAAAGGTTCGTTCAACTGAACTTTTCTACTTTTTTTTCACCCTACTACCGTAGGCCTACTAATCAATTTCTATTTTCAGGCCCCAACCCTCTTTCACACTCTCACTAACGTAAATCGTACGGGGAGTCTCTCTCTACGGGCGTTTACGTTACGTGCAGGGTCTCTGGCCCACCTATACGATACGGGGAGTCACTCTTTACGAGTCGGATTACGGTACGGGCCCAGAGGACACATAAACCCGCCTAACGATACGGGGAGTCACTCTTAGCGAGTCGTTAGGCTACGGGTAAACCATGCACTCTCACTAACGTAAATCGTACGGGGAGTCACTCTCTACGGGCGTTTACGTTACGTGCAGAGCCTCTGTCGTACCTACACCGATACCGGGAGTCACTCTCAGCGAGTCAGTTAGGCTACGGGTAACCCCTCCAGCAATATTCGCCAGGTAATCCGTAAATACGGAAAGCTACGCTTCACATCGTCGTCATCACGTGACGTGACCACCAGGTGCCGCCTCTCTAACGTAAACGTACGGGGAGTCACTCTTATCGAGCGTTTACGTTACGTGAAGAGCCGCAAAGCGTTTACGGCCCACCTATACCGATACCGGGAGTCACTCTCAGCGAGTCGGTTATGGTACGGATGCCGGAACCACCAGGTGACGTCATCTCACACGCTCTTGTTTCACTCCATGCGACAGAGAGAGAGAGAGAGAGCACTTCATGTGACGTCACTCTCTCTTACTCTAATACAACACAAACTCTTTCGCGCCGGCACAAACGTAATTTTGGTAATTTGTTTACGTTTTTTCCCACCTTTGAGCCTTTTACATACATACATACATACATACATACATACATACATACATACATACATACATACATACATACATACATACATACATACATACATACATACATACATACATACATACATACATACATACATACATACATACATACATACATACATACATACATACATACATACATACATACATACATACATACATACATACATACATACATACATACATACATACATACATACATACATACATACATACATACATACATACATACATACATACATACATACATACATACATACATACATACATACATACATACATACATACATACATACATACATACATACATACATACATACATACATACATACATACATACATACATACATACATACATACATACATACATACATACATACATACATACATACATACATACATACATACATACATACATACATACATACATACATACATACATACATACATACATACATACATACATACATACATACATACATACATACATACATACATACATACATACATACATACATACATACATACATACATACATACATACATACATACATACATACATACATACATACATACATACATACATACATACATACATACATACATACATACATACATACATACATACATACATACATACATACATACATACATACATACATACATACATACATACATACATACATTTTTTTTGGACTACAAATAATTTGATTTTTTTTAACTTGAGATCACAATGTAAAAGCCTTTCAAATGTTTGTTACACTGCATACTTACGTAAAACAGAAAACTCAATTATAAGCAATACAAAATATTTATGGAAGCATATTAATTCTACACGTAAAACATAACAATATCCAAGCACAATGTATCTTGGTTTTAAGGAGGTTTAATTACGTTTAATAGCGGTTCGAGATGAACATTTTTTAAGTTTGTAAGCAATTCATATTTCCTCACAGCAACGGATATTTTAGAATACATATTCTACCGACGTCCTGGAAGTTCCCTTGAATGTTCTCAAGACATATCTTAATTTTTCCTGACTAAATGATATCCTAAGAAATTTCGTTGAATATCTAAAATATCCGGATGCTGTCAAGATTTTTATTTATATTTTTAATCTCTGAGGAAAGCTTTTTTTATTTATTTTTAATTACGCAAATATGATTACCAACGGCACGGTGGGTTTTAAGCGATTATTATGAAAAGTCAAAATAACCAAGATTTTTCTTTTGGTATGTTTTCTACAACAAAAAAGAAGATGTTTGCAACAAAAATGAAAATCATCCATCGGTCCCTTTTTGAGAAAATTGATTTTTTCTACAAAATCGCATGATTCCTCGCTTTTGAATAGTTTCATGCAAATAATGTTTAAAATTGTTTAAAATTGTTTCTGAAAAACATAGCCAATGATATGAAAAGGATTGTAACATGTGTTGCTTTTCCTAAAACTAAAATCATGCAAACATATTTAAAATTTTTGTGACCTGCGAGCCTGGTCTCCAAAAGGCAGTCGGAAGGATCTTTTATGGCTTTTCATTTCAAAATTAAAAAATGTTGGAATTTAAAAAAATAATTATATATATATTACATTTGCAATGTACAGGTTAAAACAATTACAACGGTATACATTTTTTTGCAAATACTATAAGATTAGAGTTTGTACATGAGAGATTCTTTTTCAATCGCCCCAGCCCAAAAAGTCAATGTTCTGGGATTGGCTTCATACTTTGGTAAATTGTTGTCCTATATGATAGTAATAAATCCCTAAAATATAAATTAATTAAAAAAATATTTGTAGAAAGTAGAGGGGGTTGAAGTTTTGACGTTAAGGGTAACATTGTCATTTTCAAATCCGTTTAACTATGACAAAAGTTAATGGATTTTAATTTATCTATAATGAATTTTATTGCATTTTTCACGTACTTTTCAAAAATGTATATGAAATTTAAAAAAAAAAATTTTTAACCCCTTTTTTGTCAAAATCAACCCTTATTTTTCGATTTTCACCCCTTCGGGTATTTTTTTTTTTTTTTTTTTTATTTTCATTGGAAAGCTGAGGTTTTTTCCGATGAGCTATGTAAATATGAAAATGGGACAACAATAATTTTGTGAGTAACAGAATATTAAAGTAGGCGGTGCCGATAAAGGGTGTACCTGGAGATCATCTTTGAGGATTTAGATAGGCACCGCCTAATTTAATATTATGTTTCTCACAAAATTATTGTTGTCCCATTTTCATATTTACATAACTCATGGGAAAAAACCTCAGCTTTCCAATGAAAATAAAAAAAAAACAAAAAAAAATTCCCGAAGGGGTGAAAATCGAAAAATAAGGGTTGATTTTGAAAAAAAAGGGGTCTAAAATTTTTTTTTTTTAATTTTGTATACATTTTTGAAAAGTACGTGAAAAATGCAATAAAATTCATTATAGATAAATTAAAATCCATTAACTTTTGTCATAGTTAAACGGATTTGAAAATGACAATGTTACCCTTAACGTCAAAACTTCAACCCCCTCTACTTTCTACAAATATTTTTTTAATTAATTTATATTTTAGGGATTTATTACTATCATATAGGACAACAATTTACCAAAGTATGAAGCCAATCCCAGAACATTGACTTTTTGGGCTGGGGCGATTGAAAAAGAATCTCTCACATATGTAAATCATGAAATTGTATAACTTTTCCAAAAGCAAATTTTAATATTAAACGTAAAAATTTATATCGTTGGAATCGTCAAAATCTGCAAATGGTAAATTTAATATTTAAAAAATTATTTCTTTGGATTTAAATATTTTTTATTTTGCACCAAAATGCCATAAAATCTAAACGACCCTAAAATGGATAAAAAAATTTTAGTTGTCAATAAACATGTTTCTTCAAATTTAAAAGAAATTGAAAGAGAAAGCTTATTTTCTGAAACGGAAAATAATATACGCCTCCTTTTATAGTTTTCTGCGCGTAAAGGGCCCAAATTCGTCCTGAAAAATATCGATCTCTCCTGGAACAGAGTATATATATATGCAATTTTAAACATTATTTGCATGAAACTATTCAAAAGCGAGGAATCATGCGATTTTGTAGAAAAAATCAATTTTCTCAAAAAGGGACCGATGGATGATTTTCATTTTTGTTGCAAACATCTTTTTTGTTGTAGAAAACATCCCAAAAGAAAAATCTTGGTTATTTTGACTTTTCATAATAATCGCTTAAAACCCACCGTGACGGGTGCGAACGTTCCATCTAGAAATAATAACTTTTTTATTTCTTCGAATTTTAATCTGGGGTTTAAGGATTATATTTTGAGGGTACTTTAGAACCCAAAAAATCTAATCAGAAAATTAGATTTTTTGCTCCTAAGAAACTATAATACTTTAAGGGGTTACACCACTTTAAAATTTAAAAAGAAACAGAAATTTTTTTCGTTTAAAGTACACTTTATAGTCATAGAAATGTTATGCTTTATGGACTCGGCGTAGCTGATTACAGGTAATTTTTAATTTAATCATTGTTAATCACGACCAAACTGTAAAAAAAAAATTAAACGCGTTTTTCTCAAAACTACATTTGAAAAATCGGTGGGCACTCTAGCTGCCACAAATTTCAATCGATCCTCTTATTTTTTTTTTTATTTATGATATAACTATCTAGCAAAATACGTACGGATTTTTTGGAATATTAATATTTTCTAGACAACTTTAAGAAAGAAAATTTAGGCAAAAATAAGCACTTTTTCCTTCAAATCGATGCCATTTTGCGAAAAATGCATTTTTTTAAACGGCTACGTATTCCTCTAGATTTTAAGTTGTAGAAACTAATGCTTTTTGCTTCCTCGTGGAGGAAGCTATGTAGTCCTTTCGTTTATAAAATTTTTAAAAATGGTGAAAACAAATTTTCCTCTATATAGAAACATGTTATATGAGATCCTGATCAATTGTCCGGATGTATGTATGTGTGTGTGTATGTGTGTGTGGATAGTTTTTGTGAACACGATATCTTTAACAGGTTTTAATGGATTTGGGTAAAATTTGGTAGGCTTATTTAACACATTAATCTCTCAAAAATGACGAGAGGATTTTTAAAAATACCCCAAAAAAAAAATTTTATCGTCTTTTTTCCAAAAATTTTTTTTTAATTGAAAAAATTTTTAAATCGAAAAATTTAAGGTAATATATAATATAATCGTCTTCTTTATGTCAAGATGAATCGATTGATATATATAAAGTATAGATTTGATTGAAATTTAAAGAATTAATGAAAGTTAAAAAATCAAAAATTCTCATTTTAGCTAAAAAATGATGTGTTTATTTAAATTCATGTTTATATATGAAATAATTTTATTCCCTGCATTAAAACGAATCGATTCGTATATATAAAGTTTATGTTACACTCAAAATTAATTAAAATTTTCTTTATTTTTCAAAAAATTTAATTAATTTAAAACATTTTTAACTCGAAATTTTTTAAATCAATCAATTGAATTGGACAAATTCATTGCTTCCTTCACGAGGAAGCGAATTTTTTGCTTCAAACAATGAGGAAGCATAATGTTTATGAAATAAACATAAAGGACCCCCTCCTTGTTTTTGTTTGATCTAGCTAAATTCTGGACCGAGTTATAGTGCCCACCGCACAGCAATACATTTTTGAAGCACTTCGCCATATCATCTGTCAGACTGACATTTTTGAAAAAAAAACAAATATTTTTGTTGGTTGAAGAGTAGCATAATACCCTACTGTATTTTAATTTTTTTAAAAAAATTCTATTCTTCAATAAAAATTGTTGAAAAAGCGTATTTTTTTCTATTTTATTTTTTCATCTACATAAAAGCAATTTTATTATGTAAACAATTTTTAGAAATGTTTTAAATCTTAAAAAAAGTATTGCCCTGCAGATGAGCTGGTACAAGTTTAAACTGTTGGAAAATTCAGATATTCTTTCAATAAACCAATTGACTATAAAGTTGTTTTTAATCTTTAAACATTAAAGTTTCTGATCGTTTACATTTTTACATCGTTACATAACAAATATATAAAATAATCATGTTTGTTTGAAATACACACTATTCAACTTTTGACTAATGTTCAACATTAAAGAGTGCCTCACATTATTGTTTTAGTATCTTCAAATAATTCATTATTAAACTTATTAATCTATAGTTACTAAAATCGACTAAGAAGTCTCTCTGATAACTGAGATAAATTGTCGACTGAATACAGAAAAGTTGGCAACACCGCTATAGTAAATCTAGTTCTCTCCGCAGCCCTTCACGGTTAAAAGCTTCTGAGTGCAGCAAGCATCTATTTTTTCTGTTAGTTGATGGTGGCATGAGTTCATGAGTGGATGGACGAACAGTAGAGATGGGATGTTGTTCTGTGATGCCCGATTCCTTGCGCACATAAAGACTCAAGTATTCTTGCACGTATGTATGTACTTCTTCCCCACTCTTGACCCTCTAGCTCATCGCAACGCATCTTTTGCTCGGAGCCAAGAGTTAGCCGCTGGGCATAATGGTGGCTACTTCGTTTGCTTCGTCTCGAAGCCAGGCAAACACAGTGTTCTTCTGAAAGGTCAAGGAACTCCCTCGGGAACAGGTTCACCTCCTATCACCCCCACCGGTTGGTACCTTAGGGTTTTACTTATTTTCTCTTATTATCGTTGGACATGCAGGCAGGGTGCTCACTTATGAGCACGTGGAGTAAATGGAGGGCCATGAGCCTAGTCTGCCCTTCCCCTGTTTCTTCACTTAAAAAACAGAGGTATGTTACTATATCCGTGCGGTATATGTATTGTACAAGACAGCAAAACTTTGCTCTGTCTCAAGAAAGACCAACGCTTAGGTTTTTACTATTAAAGAATGAAATGGAATTAAATAGATCTCATGCATTTGATAATGTTTAGGTGTATGTAATTTTCCTTAAAGTGGTCTTTTTAAACTTCTATTTAAAAACAAATTTTGTACATTTCTATAATTATTTTCTAAAATCACTTAATATGGTACTCAAGTATAAGAAAATTAAAAAATAAATATTTGACAGTCATTTATTGTTATGCTTTATAAATAAGTTTATTGCTTATTCAAAGATTGTACAAAAACATATTATATTCTTCATGAATATTCCGCATAAAATTGAAAATTAATGCTTATATATTACGAATGTTAATTTATAAAAATATTCTAAAATTAATTAAATACAGAATGTTATTTACTTATTAACTATTTAAATAATTGAATTAATTTATAGATTATTGAAATTTTTCAGGTACATAATTTTTCTTAGTAAATAATTTTTTGATTGATTTGTTTTATTTTGTTTTTTTTAAATCTAATAAAAATAAAATATCAATTCTGCACGGTGAAAAATGGAAAAACGAATGAAGTAACTTTTACTACTTTAAAAGAAAAACCTGAATTGTCTGCAGTTTCTGCGCATATTAGGCAATTTTTACTCTAAAAATAGTAAAATTTAATATTTTCGGAATAATTTTTACTATTTAAAAAGTAAATTTTATTATTTCTGAAATAAAAATTGACAGAAATGTGCAGAAACTGTTATTTATACAATAAACTAGTACTAAATAATTAAATAATAAAAAATTTAAAAGAAATTACACATTCAACATTGTAGTTTTGGAGTGAAAAAAACTTTTTAATAAACGTCGTTTATCAGTTTTTCAAAATAATAAGGTTTGTGGGCACTTTGATGACATTAATTTTTGGAACTTATAATTGGTAAAGATATGATTTTTTCAAATTTTTTAGCAAGCCGTTTTCGAGATATAAATTTTTCAAAATTTCAGAATTTTAATGACTTAATTTTTGAATGCTCATAACTTTCTTCAAAATGCATCAATTTGAAAAGTTTTTTTTCCAAATGTGTGTTTTTAAAAGTACTTTTCAAAAAAAAGCAATTTTTTTTCGAAATGATATTACTATCAAATTTTTATGTTTTAAAGATAAAAATTCATTTTTCTCAATTGACGTACTGATCTATTTTTTAAAAAAAATTTTCAAAAAAACTACTTCCTTTTACAAAAATTTTAAGCCTATTCAAATCGTGAGCAATTTTTACAATATTTTTAGAATTATTTAAAAAATTTTGAACTTTTAAATAATATTTTTGGTTATTTTATACTACGTACTTTTATGCATTTTGATGCACTGATTACGAAAATCATAGTGACAATACCCGAAAATTTGATTTTTATGGTGAAAACCATAAAAAAAGTTCCAAAAATTATGGTTTTAATTGTGTATTGTCTAAAATATGAAAAAAATTTAAAAAGTGCAAAAGATACAAAAAATATATTTTAATAAGACCTATAACTTTTGTCTAAAAGTTTTTTTTATTTTGCATATTTTACCCTATAATAATAATAAAAAATTTTTAAAGAATATTTTTATTAGTTGAATTTTTTAAGAAATATTTTTTTATATTAGAAACTATAAAATTTTTTATTTAAACAAAATTATTTTTGTAGTCCCAAAAAAATTATTTTATAAAATATTTAGAGAATCCTTGAATTTTTTTTAAACAGCAAAATGACAGAAAAAAAATTCACAAACTGTTTTTGAGCGCCATCTAATGATCAACGCGCGGATTACGTCTGTAATATGCATATATTAAGGTTACAACAAAAAATTTTTATATATTATATATATTATATATTTATTTATTGCTTCCTCATGGAGGAAGTATTGTTTTCGCGAAATTTTTCGAACTCATTTTTTTGACATATCTTTATGTTTTTTGACCTCAGGAATCCAAAAATGACATTTTTAGAAAATGTCATTCCGTATGTGTGTGTGTGTGTGTGTGTGTGTATATACATTACATTTTCATAAATATCTCAAATTCTATAAGAGCTTTAGGGCTGAATTTTTTTTTAAATTGTAGATCTCACTTGGGGACATAAAATGAGAAAACTTTGGGACAAATTAATACATATTAACTATATTTTTTTTGACTTTTAAAATTTTTGAAAAATCGTTTTTTGCCCATAACTTGAAACACATGTTTTGAAAGTTGGGATGTTTTTACTTAATTTTGTAGAGTTTTTTAAGACGCATTTTTTGAGCTATTGACGAACAATCTGCTATCATTTTATCCAAAGTTATTGACATTTTAAAAATCATAAAAAATCGTTTTTTGCTTATAACTTTAAAAAAATGTTATGACACCTACAGTTTTCTTAGTCTCATTTTGTAGAGATTTTCAAGACGCATCTTTTGACCTATTAACGAACAGTTTACGATTATTTTATCCAAAGTTATTGACATTTTAAAAATCATAAAAAATCGTTTTTTGCTCATAACTTTAAAAAAATGTTATGACACTTACAGTTTTTTTAGTTTCATTTTGTAGAGATTTTCAAGACGCATCTTTTGACCTATTAACGAACATTTTACGATTACTTTATCCAAAGTTATTGACATTTTAAAAATAAATAATATTGATAAAAACCTGTTTGCATTTTTTGTTCAAAAATCTTTATGTATCTGTAAAATCATTATAATTAGATTAGAAAGCTTTTTCTTGGTGATAAACTTTTTTTAATTTTTATGCAAAACATACCCAAAACTTTTATTATTCCTAATATAGGGTGAAAAAATATCTCCATGAGGAAGCAAAGTGTTCATGGAATGAACACAAAAATACATACTTCAACTTGGCAGCGGTTTTAGTACTAGTTTATTATATAAATAACAAAAATAATTAATATTAATATTAATTCAATAGGAAAAAAGTTAATTTTCTGTCATTTTCCTTTTTTTCAATCACAAAATAGAGTATACCATGACAGGTAAATACACTACTCTTTAAAAAAGTTAATTATTTAATAATAAGAGCTTAATTATCCAATAATATTGCATAAATCGACTCAGAAAAATTCTTTTCAAGACTTCTTTACAAAAAAGTGGTAAAATTCATTTAATTGAAATAAAGCAAATCTTAAAGTGCACAGTAAACTTGGTTGTATCTTTTTCTATTGCAACGTTTTGATGCACGAAACGGTCTCATTTTTTGATGCAAAAAATTTAATCAATTTATATCAATCATGTCCGAATTGAATCGACTCAAAATTAAACGAATTTTTTTCAGATATTTTGGTAATAGTACAATTGCGGAGACCATTTCACTATTTAATTTGAAAACGAAAATAACAGAAAATCAAAGACAATGTGCAATTCGATAATTAAAAAGTGACAGCTTATAAACATAACCTAAAATGCATGAGAAAAAATTTGTCGATAAAATCAATATAGCCGAGCTTTTTAGAAGGTAGATGGCAGCACTCATCTTTTTTCTTTCTTTAAATTTTTTCTGAATCGTTTTTATAAAAAGCAAAACTCTTACTTGCTAAACGTAAATATTAATTTAAATCAGAAATTAATTATTTTCAACAATATTTTTAATAAAATAATTCATTATTTTTTGCAATATTTTTAATGAAAAATTAATTTTTTCACAAATATTTTTGATCAAATAATAAATATTTTTCACCAATGTTTCAGTTAAAAATTAATATTTTTCACCTTTTCTTTGATAAAAAAATTAATTTTTTTCACCAATATTTTTGATTAAAAAATTAATTTATTTCACCAATATTTTTGATTAAAAAAAATATTTATATTATAACCAATATTATTGATTACAATATTACTTTTTTTGATAACATAATACATCTTTTTGAACAAAATTTCCGTTTAGCAAGTAAGAGTTTTGCTTTTTATAAAAACGATTCAGAAAAAATTTAAAGAAAGAAAAAAGATGAGTGCTGCCATCTACCTTCTAAAAAGCTCGGCTATATTGATTTTATCGACAAATTTTTTCTCATGCATTTTAGGTTATGTTTATAAGCTGTCACTTTTTAATTATCGAATTGCACATTGTCTTTGATTTTCTGTTATTTTCATTTTCAAATTAAATAGTGAAATAGTCTCCGCAATTACACTATTACGAAAATAACCGAAAAAAATTCGTTTAATTTTGAGTCGATTCAATTCGGCCATGATTGTTATAAATTGATTAAATTTTTTGCATCAATAAATAAGACCGTTTCGTGTATCATTTCTAAAAATGATACACAAAACGATCTCTTTTTGATATAACTTATGTGCATGAAAACGTTGCAAAGATTTGATGCAATTTTTGGTCTCAATTTGATACTTTTAGGAAAACTGTGTGTACAATATGAGGCAAAATTCCTGAAATGTCCGAACAAAAAATTAAGTTATCAAATTTAATCCATACTTTTCTAAATTGTTGTCATTGTTGGTGAAAGTCTAAAAATCAATTATTTTTGAATTTGATAAAATAGTTTTCATAACGCAATCATAAAAATGTCGTTAATTGTACCTTCGTAGGAGAACGTAAAATCGTCCTTTATTGTACGAAGTTACGAAAATACACTAAATGACAGAAACTCTGGACTTGTGTGCCTAGAGTTCGGAGTTCGATTCCTCGGTTGGGTAAATTTTTTTCGTGAAAAAATATTCTTCTAATATTACTGCAATATTCTAGTGTATAATTACCTTAATATTACTGTAATATTACAGTAATAATGCCTTAATATTACCGTGTAATATTACAGTAGCATTATCCGGTAATATTACCATGAGGCGGACATTTTAATATCACTGTAATATTACAGTAATGTTACCGGGTAATATTGCTGTAATATTACGTGCTACTTGGGTCCAAAAAGGCCGCTAGTTCACACTTGTTACGCAATGTACTATTTTGAATTACAACGTTTTTAGTTTTTGACTTTTGAAAAAAAAAATTTTTCAATGTACAATATTTATAAGTAGATTGCATAGAAGTTAACATATGAGCAATTCTACGTGAGATTGAGGGGTCTATTCTCCGATTTCTTCCACACTAAGTTTTTAGGTAGATGTTATGGGTGTATCTAATTGAGTAAAAAAAAAAATTTTTTTAAATATTTATTATTTTTCGAGATATTTGCATTAAAAAATTAGTCCAACTTTTCTTTAATTACTCATACATTTTTTACTTTTAGTCCTTTGAGATTTTTTTATAAAACAAATATTAAAATTAATAGATGCAAAAAAGTAGAAAAATTTTTTACGATAATTTAATGGACTTTTAAAACATAACTCGTCGTAATTTCGTCAAATATTGATGGATTTCTTTGAAATTTTGTGCATTTTATTCAGTTTATACTATTAAAGACGACAATCATAAACAAATTCAAAAAAATTGTTATTATTTTATATTAAATAACAATAAAATTTTAATTTTGAAAATATGTGTTTTTCAACCTTCTAATGAAAATTTATCGAGGGAATTTTCATTCTGGAAAAACTTCTAGCGACAAAGTTTTTCCTTAAATATTAAGGAAGTTTTTCCAAAAGTTTGGAATTAATTCTCTAAGAAATAAAAAAGTTATAAGGAAAATAGTGAAAAACTATTTTTCCTTTTCCTTCAGCAGCAGCCATGACACCTCACGGCTTAGATTCTTCAGGGGCGTTCTTATTATACAATTCGCCCTTATTATTTTTCTTTTTTAAAAATGTATAAATACTAATTTCAAATATAAATATAATTCTTAATAAGTATATTGGACATATATTTGTTTATTAACAAAAATAGAATACAAAAAATATATTTTTTATAACAATTAAATAATTATTTTTGCATGTTCGAATGTTGCATGTTGCATTGTTGCATGTTCTTATTATTTTTTATAATAAGAACGCCCCTGAAGAAACTAAGCCATGAGGTGTAATGGCTGCTGCTGAAGGAAAAGGAAAAATAGTTTTTTACTATTTTCCTTATAACTTTTTTATTTCTTAGAGAATTAATTCCAAACGTTTGGAAAATTTTCCTTAATATTTAAGAAAAAACTTTGTCGCTAGAAGTTTTTCGAGAATGAAAATTCCCTAGATAATTTTTTCATTAGAAGGTTAAAAAACACATATTTTTAAAATTAAAACTTTATTGTTATTTAATATAAAATAATAACAATTTTTTTGAATTTGTTTATGATTGTTGTCTTTAATAGTATAAACTGAATAAAATGCACAAAATTTCAAAGAAATCCATCAATATTTGTCGAAATTACGACGAGTTATGTTTCGCATAAAAAAACCAATCCTTTGATTAAAGACTAGATTATTATATATTGAAAAAGTATGTTAAATTGCAGGACAATCGGTTCAGTAGTTTTTAAGTAAGAGTGGTCACCGACTTCGAAAATGTAGTTTTGAGAAAATCGTGTTTAAAGTTTTAACTTACATTTACGTAAAGATATATAGCCAGTATATCTCATTCAATTTTCACCAGATCATTTTAAAATTTTGTAGACACATTTCTGACAACATATACTCTAAGAAAATGCAAGACAAAAAAAATCGACTTTTTGAAATTTACAACTGCGAGTGCCCCCTTAATGCAAATATCTCGAAAAATAAGAAATATTTTTTTTTTTAATTTTTTTTACGCAATTAGACTCATAACCTCTACCCAAAAACGTAGTATAGAAGGAATCGGAGAATAGACCCCTTAATCTCACGTGGAATTGCTCATATATATAATAATTTCTGAAGCTTTTTTGACTAGCTACACGATGGTGATGAAATTTTTTTTTTAAATAAAATTTGACCTTGAAATTCAAAGTTAATTTGCGTATATCTCAAAATCGGATTTTTTTTATTTTTTTAACTATCTCAATGGAAAGCTTGACTAATTTCCTACAAAATATGTAATTTTCAGAGTGGGATCTCTTATAGTTTTTGTGATAGAAACAATTGATCACACGCGCGCACTCTAACCGCCGTCACGTCGCGCCAAGTGGTATATGTAATACTTATGAGGAATTCGATGAGAGATTGAGGGGTCTATCCTCCGATTTATTCCATACTAAGTTTTTGGGTAGAGGTTATAAGTCTAATTGAGTAAAAAAAAGTTAAAAAGAAATATTTATTGTGCAACACCTTAAAGAAAAGCATTACTTTACATGCTTGTAAAGTAGGCACAAAACATTACTTTGCTGCACTAGTGCAGAAAAATACTTTTAAGGATGCTTACAAGTATGTACGCTGGTGGCATCGAATGTTATGACTTTTTTTTGTAGAACTTTGATTTTTGCTCGCTATTGGCAGTTGAATTTGTCTACAAAACTAATTATACAAATAATTATTACATATTTTATAAATTTAGTAAATATTTTTTATTATAAATTTAAACATTAATTGTTGCTTGTTATTCACTTACCAAAAATCATTTTCTCTAAATTAGTGTTGCACAAAGTACTGTGTGCACGACGTATATGAACTATTTCGGATGAATGGACTTTAAATTAAAAATTAATAATTATTATTTAAATAATTAATAAAATCTAAAGCACTGAAGATAACAAGTAATTCTCTTTTTATTTAAAAGATAATTTAATTATATGTCAAACAACACCTATGCAAGACAAATGCAAAAAGCATTTTTAACAATCTAAAGTATTGACAAATGATTATTGAAAATCGGTCCCTACACTCATTACGATACAACTTGGCAAAGGCTTCCCGCGTAAAAATGAAAGTATGGGGATAGTATGGGGAAAGTATGGAGTCCGATCACTTCCCATACTTTCGTATGCACAATAAAAAATGGCCAGAGTATGGGGAAAGTATGGGAAGAGTATAGGATGCAAAAATTTACTTCTTTCCATCAAATTTCTCAAATTTCAAACTTTTCACTAAGTATCTTTATAAAAATGGAAATTATTTTTTTTAAAAAACTTAGTTTTTTCTCTCAAATTTCTCAAATTTCCAAGTTTGGAAAAAGTATGGGAAAAATATAGGAGTATGCGAGGCAAAACTTTTTAAATTAGTCAAAAATATATTTTTTTTTAAATTTTAAACTTTTGGCAAAAACCCTTTAAAAAAAAGGAATTTTTTATTTTTTAAACAATTAGTTTTTTTCATCAAATTTCTCAAATTTCAAAGTTTTTAAAAAGTATGGGGAAAGTATAAGAAGAGTATGGGAAGAGTATGGGAGGCGAAAATTATCTATTTTTTTCAAATATTAACTTCTTTCCTCGTATTATAAAAATTTCAAAGTTTTTAACGAAGTCCTGTTAAAAAAGAAATTTTATTTTTTTAAACAGTTTTTTTCGTAAAATTTATCAACTTTCAAAGTTTTAAAAAGTATGGGGAAGGTATGGGAATAGTATGGGAAGAGTATAGGAGGCGAAAATGATCTATTATTTTCAAAAATTAACTTCTTTCCTCGCATTATAAAAATTTAAAAGTTTTTAACGAAGTCCTGTTAAAAAAGAAATTTTTTTTTTTAAACAGTTTTTTTCGTAAAATTTCTCAACTTTCAAAGTTTTTAAAAAGTATGGGAAAAGTATGGGAGGCGAAAATTATCTATTTTTTTCAAATATTAACTTCTTTCCTCGTATTATAAAAATTTCAAAGTTTTTAACGAAGTCCTGTTAAAAAAGAAATTTTATTTTTTTAAACAGTTTTTTTCGTAAAATTTCTCAACTTTCAAAGTTTTAAAAAGTATGGGGAAGGTATGGGAATAGTATGGGAAGAGTATAGGAGGCGAAAATGATCTATTATTTTCAAAAATTAACTTCTTTCCTCGCATTATAAAAATTTAAAAGTTTTTAACGAAGTCCTGTTAAAAAAGAAATTTTTTTTTTTAAACAGTTTTTTTCGTAAAATTTCTCAACTTTCAAAGTTTTTAAAAAGTATGGGAAAAGTATGGGCGGCGAAAATATCTATTTTTTTCAAAAATTAACTTCTTTCCTCGCATTATAAAAATTTCAAAATTTTTAACGAAGTCCTGTTAAAAAGGAAATTTTTTTTTAAACAGTTTTTTGCGTAAAATTTCTCAAATTTCAAAGTTTTTAAAAAGTATGGGAAGAGTATGGGAGGCGAAAATTAACTATTTTTTTCAAAAATTAACTTCTTTCCTCGCATTATAAAAATTTCAAAATTTTTAACAAAGTCCTGTTAAAAAGGAAATTTTTTTTTAAACAGTTTTTTTCGTAAAATTTCTCAACTTTCAAAGTTTTAAAAAGTATGGGGAAAGTATGGGAACAGTATGGGAAGAGTATGGGAGGCGAAAATTATCTATTTTTTTCAAAAATTAACTTCTTTCCTCGCATTATAAAAATTTCAAAGTTTTTAACGAAGTCCTGTTAAAAAAGAAATTTTTTTTTTTAAACAGTTTTTTTCGTAAAATTTCTCAAATTTTAAAGTTTTTAAAAAGTATGGGAAGAGTATGGGAGGCGAAAATTAACTATTTTTTTTAAAAATTAACTTCTTTCCTCGCATTATAAAAATTTAAAAGTTTTTAACGAAGTCCTGTTAAAAAAGAAATTTTTTTTTTAAACAGTTTTTTTCGAAAAATTTCTCAAATTTTTAAGTTTTTAAAAAGTATGGGAAGAGTATGTGAGGCGAAAATTATCTATTTTGTTCAAAAATTAACTTCTTTCTTCGCATTATAAAAATTTCAAAGTTTTTAACGAAGTCCTGTTAAAAAAGAAATTTTATTTTTTTAAACAGTTTTTTTCGTAAAATTTCTCAACTTTCAAAGTTTTAAAAAGTATGGGGAAGGTATGGGAATAGTATGGGAAGAGTATAGGAGGCGAAAATTATCTATTATTTTCAAAAATTAACTTCTTTCCTCGCATTATAAAAATTTCAAAGTTTTTAACGAAGTCCTGTTAAAAAAGAAATTTTTTTTTTAAACAGTTTTTTTCGTAAAATTTCTCAAATTTCAAAGTTTTTAAAAAGTATGGGAAGAGTATGGGAGGAGAAAATTAACTATTTTTTTCAAAAATTAACTTCTTTCCTCGCATTATAAAAATTTCAAAGTTTTTAACGAAGTCCTGTTAAAAAAGAAATTTTTTTTTTAAACAGTTTTTTTCGTAAAATTTCTCAAATTTCAAAGTTTTTAAAAAGTATGGGAAGAGTATGGGAGGAGAAAATTAACTATTTTTTTCAAAAATTAACTTCTTTCCTCGCATTATAAAAATTTCAAAGTTTTTAACGAAGTCATGTTAAAAAAGAAATTTTTTTTTTAAACAGTTTTTTTCGAAAAATTTCTCAAATTTTTAAGTTTTTAAAAAGTATGGGTGGCGAAAATTATCTATTTTTTTCAAAAATTAACTTCTTTCCTCGCATTATAAAAATTTCAAAATTTTTAACGAAGTCCTGTTAAAAAAGAAATTTTTTTTTTAAACAGTTTTTTGCGTAAAATTTCTCAACTTTCAAAGTTTTAGAAAGTATGGGGAAAGTAGCGGGGAAAAGTATGGGAAGACTATAGGAGGCGAAAATTATCTATTATTTTCAAAAATTAACTTCTTTCCTCGCATTATAAAAATTTCAAAGTTTTTAACGAAGTCCTGTTAAAAAAGAAATTTTTTTTTAAACAGTTTTTTTCGTAAAATTTCTCAAATTTCAAAGTTTTTAAAAAGTATGGGCGGCGAAAATATCTATTTTTTTCAAAAATTAACTTCTTTCCTCGCATTATAAAAATTTCAAAATTTTTAACGAAGTCCTGTTAAAAAGGAAATTTTTTTTTAAACAGTTTTTTGCGTAAAATTTCTCAAATTTCAAAGTTTTTAAAAAGTATGGGAAGAGTATGGGAGGCGAAAATTAACTATTTTTTTCAAAAATTAACTTCTTTCCTCGCATTATAAAAATTTCAAAATTTTTAACGAAGTCCTGTTAAAAAAGAAATTTTTTTTTTAAACAGTTTTTTTCGTAAAATTTCTCAAATTTCAAAGTTTTTAAAAAGTATGGGTGGCGAAAATTATCTGTTTTTTTCAAAAATTAACTTCTTTCCTCGCATTATAAAAATTTCAAAGTTTTTAACGAAGTCCGGTTAAAAAAGAAATTTTTTTTTTAAACAGTTTTTTGCGTAAAATTTCTCAACTTTCAAAGTTTTAAAAAGTATGGGGAAAATATGGGAATAGTATGGGAAAAGTATGGGAGGCGAAATTTATCTATTTTTTTCAAAAATTAACTTCTTTCCTCGCATTATAAAAATTTCAAAATTTTTAACGAAGTCCTGTTAAAAAAGAAATTTTTTTTTTAAACAGTTTTTTTCGTAAAATTTCTCAAATTTCAAAGTTTTTAAAAAGTATGGGAGGCGAAAATTATCTATTTTTTTGAAATATTAACTTCTTTCCTCGTATTATAAAAATTTCAAAGTTTTTAACGAAGTCCTGTTAAAAAAGAAATTTTTTTTTTTAAACAGTTTTTTTCGTAAAATTTCTCCAATTTTTAAGTTTTTAAAAAGTATGGGAAGAGTATGGGAGGCGAAAATTATCTATTTTGTTCAAAAATTAACTTCTTTCCTCGCATTATAAAAGTTTTAAATTTTTTAACGATGTCCTGTTATAAAAGAAATTTTTTTTTTAAACAGTTTTTTTCGTAAAATTTCTCAAATTTCAAAGTTTTTAAAAAGTATGGGAAGAGTATGGGAGGCGAAAATTATCTATTATTTTCAAAAATTAACTTCTTTCCTCGCATTATAAAAATTTCAAAGTTTTTAACGAAGTCCTGTTAAAAAAGAAATTTTTTTTTTAAACAGTTTTTTGCGTAAAATTTCTCAACTTTCAAAGTTTTAGAAAGTATGGGGAAAGTATGGGAATAGTATGGGAAGAGTATGGGAGGCGAAAATTAACTATTTTTTCAAAAATTAACTTCTTTCCTCGCATTATAAAAATTTCAAAGTTTTTAACGAAGTCCTGTTAAAAAAGAAATTTTTTTTTTAAACAGTTTTTTTCGTCAAATTTCTGAAATTTCAAAGTTTTTAAAAAGTATGGGAAAAGTATGGGAGGCGAAAATTATCAATTTTTTTCAAAAATTAACATCTTTCCTCGCATTATAAAAATTTCAAAGTTTTTAACGAAGTCCTGTTAAAAAAGAAATTTTTTTTTTTAAACAGTTTTTTGCGTAAAATTTCTCAACTTTCAAAGTTTTAAAAAGTATGGGGAAAGTAGGGGAATAGTATGGGAAGAGTATGGGAGGCGAAAATTATCTATTTTTTTCAAAAATTAACTTCTTTCCTCGCATTATAAAAATTTCAAAGTTTTTAACGAAGTCCTGTTAAAAAAGAGATTTTTTTTTTTAAACAGTTTTTTTCGTAAAATTTCTCAAATTTCAAAGTTTTTAAAACTTAATTTTTTAAACTTAAAAATTAATTATTTTTGAAAAAAAAATTATTTTTCAGTTACATTGAGTTAATATAGCTGAAAAATGCAAAATCTAATGATTTTTGATAATTTTTTTTAATTTTTGAAAAAATTCAAAATTTTCAAAATTTTCAAAAATTGTTAAAAATTAATTATTTTTGAAAAAAAAATTATTTTTTAGTTACATTGAGTTAATATAGCTGAAAAATGCAAAATCTAATGATTTTTGATAATTTTTTTTAATTTTTGAAAAAATTTTCAAATTTTCAAAAATTGTTAAAAATTAATTAATTTTGAAAGAAAAATTATTTTTCATTTACATTGAGTTAATATAGCTGAAAAATGCAAAATCTAGTGATTTTTGATAATTTTTATTAATTTTTGAAAAAAATTCAAAATTTTCAAAATTTTCAAAAATTGTTAAAAATTAATTATTTTTGAAAAAAAATTTATTTTTTAGTTAAATTGAGTTAATATAGCTGAAAAATGCAAAATCTAATGATTTTTAATAATATTTTTTAATTTTTGAAAAAATTCAAAATTTTCAAAATTTTCAAAAATTGTTAAAAATTAATTAATTTTGAAAAAAAAATTATTTTTCAGTTACATTGAGTTAATATAGCTGAAAAATGCAAAATCTAATGATTTTTGATAATTTTTTTTAATTTTTGAAAAAATTCAAAATTTTCAAAATTTTCAAAAATTGTTAAAAATTAATTATTTTTGAAAAAAAAATTATTTTTCAGTTACATTGAGTTAATATAGCTGAAAAATGCAAAATCTAATGATTTTTGATAATTTTTTTTAATTTTTGAAAAAATTCAAAATTTTCAAAATTTTCAAAAATTGTTAAAAATTAATTATTTTTGAAAAAAAAATTATTTTTCAGTTACATTGAGTTAATATAGCTGAAAAATGCAAAATCTAATGATTTTTGATAATTTTTTTTAATTTTTGAAAAAATTCAAAATTTTCAAAATTTTCAAAAATTGTTAAAAATTAATTATTTTTGAAAAAAAAATTATTTTTCAGTTACATTGAGTTAATATAGCTGAAAAATGCAAAATCTAATGATTTTTGATAATTTTTTTTAATTTTTGAAAAAATTCAAAATTTTCAAAATTTTCAAAAATTGTTAAAAATTAATTATTTTTGAAAAAAAAATTATTTTTCAGTTACATTGAGTTAATATAGCTGAAAAATGCAAAATCTAATGATTTTTGATAATTTTTTTTAATTTTTGAAAAAATTCAAAATTTTCAAAATTTTCAAAAATTGTTAAAAATTAATTATTTTTGAAAAAAAAATTATTTTTCAGTTACATTGAGTTAATATAGCTGAAAAATGCAAAATCTAATGATTTTTGATAATTTTTTTTAATTTTTGAAAAAATTCAAAATTTTCAAAATTTTCAAAAATTGTTAAAAATTAATTATTTTTGAAAAAAAAATTATTTTTCAGTTACATTGAGTTAATATAGCTGAAAAATGCAAAATCTAATGATTTTTGATAATTTTTTTTAATTTTTGAAAAAATTCAAAATTTTCAAAATTTTCAAAAATTGTTAAAAATTAATTATTTTTGAAAAAAAAATTATTTTTCAGTTACATTGAGTTAATATAGCTGAAAAATGCAAAATCTAATGATTTTTGATAATTTTTTTTAATTTTTGAAAAAATTCAAAATTTTCAAAATTTTCAAAAATTGTTAAAAATTAATTATTTTTGAAAAAAAAATTATTTTTCAGTTACATTGAGTTAATATAGCTGAAAAATGCAAAATCTAATGATTTTTGATAATTTTTTTTAATTTTTGAAAAAATTCAAAATTTTCAAAATTTTCAAAAATTGTTAAAAATTAATTATTTTTGAAAAAAAAATTATTTTTCAGTTACATTGAGTTAATATAGCTGAAAAATGCAAAATCTAATGATTTTTGATAATTTTTTTTAATTTTTGAAAAAATTCAAAATTTTCAAAATTTTCAAAAATTGTTAAAAATTAATTATTTTTGAAAAAAAAATTATTTTTCAGTTACATTGAGTTAATATAGCTGAAAAATGCAAAATCTAATGATTTTTGATAATTTTTTTTAATTTTTGAAAAAATTCAAAATTTTCAAAATTTTCAAAAATTGTTAAAAATTAATTATTTTTGAAAAAAAAATTATTTTTCAGTTACATTGAGTTAATATAGCTGAAAAATGCAAAATCTAATGATTTTTGATAATTTTTTTTAATTTTTGAAAAAATTCAAAATTTTCAAAATTTTCAAAAATTGTTAAAAATTAATTATTTTTGAAAAAAAAATTATTTTTCAGTTACATTGAGTTAATATAGCTGAAAAATGCAAAATCTAATGATTTTTGATAATTTTTTTTAATTTTTGAAAAAATTCAAAATTTTCAAAATTTTCAAAAATTGTTAAAAATTAATTATTTTTGAAAAAAAAATTATTTTTCAGTTACATTGAGTTAATATAGCTGAAAAATGCAAAATCTAATGATTTTTGATAATTTTTTTTAATTTTTGAAAAAATTCAAAATTTTCAAAATTTTCAAAAATTGTTAAAAATTAATTATTTTTGAAAAAAAAATTATTTTTCAGTTACATTGAGTTAATATAGCTGAAAAATGCAAAATCTAATGATTTTTGATAATTTTTTTTAATTTTTGAAAAAATTCAAAATTTTCAAAATTTTCAAAAATTGTTAAAAATTAATTATTTTTGAAAAAAAAATTATTTTTCAGTTACATTGAGTTAATATAGCTGAAAAATGCAAAATCTAATGATTTTTGATAATTTTTTTTAATTTTTGAAAAAATTCAAAATTTTCAAAATTTTCAAAAATTGTTAAAAATTAATTATTTTTGAAAAAAAAATTATTTTTCAGTTACATTGAGTTAATATAGCTGAAAAATGCAAAATCTAATGATTTTTGATAATTTTTTTTAATTTTTGAAAAAATTCAAAATTTTCAAAATTTTCAAAAATTGTTAAAAATTAATTATTTTTGAAAAAAAAATTATTTTTCAGTTACATTGAGTTAATATAGCTGAAAAATGCAAAATCTAATGATTTTTGATAATTTTTTTTAATTTTTGAAAAAATTCAAAATTTTCAAAATTTTCAAAAATTGTTAAAAATTAATTATTTTTGAAAAAAAAATTATTTTTCAGTTACATTGAGTTAATATAGCTGAAAAATGCAAAATCTAATGATTTTTGATAATTTTTTTTAATTTTTGAAAAAATTCAAAATTTTCAAAATTTTCAAAAATTGTTAAAAATTAATTATTTTTGAAAAAAAAATTATTTTTCAGTTACATTGAGTTAATATAGCTGAAAAATGCAAAATCTAATGATTTTTGATAATTTTTTTTAATTTTTGAAAAAATTCAAAATTTTCAAAATTTTCAAAAATTGTTAAAAATTAATTATTTTTGAAAAAAAAATTATTTTTCAGTTACATTGAGTTAATATAGCTGAAAAATGCAAAATCTAATGATTTTTGATAATTTTTTTTAATTTTTGAAAAAATTCAAAATTTTCAAAATTTTCAAAAATTGTTAAAAATTAATTATTTTTGAAAAAAAAATTATTTTTCAGTTACATTGAGTTAATATAGCTGAAAAATGCAAAATCTAATGATTTTTGATAATTTTTTTTAATTTTTGAAAAAATTCAAAATTTTCAAAATTTTCAAAAATTGTTAAAAATTAATTATTTTTGAAAAAAAAATTATTTTTCAGTTACATTGAGTTAATATAGCTGAAAAATGCAAAATCTAATGATTTTTGATAATTTTTTTTAATTTTTGAAAAAATTCAAAATTTTCAAAATTTTCAAAAATTGTTAAAAATTAATTATTTTTGAAAAAAAAATTATTTTTCAGTTACATTGAGTTAATATAGCTGAAAAATGCAAAATCTAATGATTTTTGATAATTTTTTTTAATTTTTGAAAAAATTCAAAATTTTCAAAATTTTCAAAAATTGTTAAAAATTAATTATTTTTGAAAAAAAAATTATTTTTCAGTTACATTGAGTTAATATAGCTGAAAAATGCAAAATCTAATGATTTTTGATAATTTTTTTTAATTTTTGAAAAAATTCAAAATTTTCAAAATTTTCAAAAATTGTTAAAAATTAATTATTTTTGAAAAAAAAATTATTTTTCAGTTACATTGAGTTAATATAGCTGAAAAATGCAAAATCTAATGATTTTTGATAATTTTTTTTAATTTTTGAAAAAATTCAAAATTTTCAAAATTTTCAAAAATTGTTAAAAATTAATTATTTTTGAAAAAAAAATTATTTTTCAGTTACATTGAGTTAATATAGCTGAAAAATGCAAAATCTAATGATTTTTGATAATTTTTTTTAATTTTTGAAAAAATTCAAAATTTTCAAAATTTTCAAAAATTGTTAAAAATTAATTATTTTTGAAAAAAAAATTATTTTTCAGTTACATTGAGTTAATATAGCTGAAAAATGCAAAATCTAATGATTTTTGATAATTTTTTTTAATTTTTGAAAAAATTCAAAATTTTCAAAATTTTCAAAAATTGTTAAAAATTAATTATTTTTGAAAAAAAAATTATTTTTCAGTTACATTGAGTTAATATAGCTGAAAAATGCAAAATCTAATGATTTTTGATAATTTTTTTTAATTTTTGAAAAAATTCAAAATTTTCAAAATTTTCAAAAATTGTTAAAAATTAATTATTTTTGAAAAAAAAATTATTTTTCAGTTACATTGAGTTAATATAGCTGAAAAATGCAAAATCTAATGATTTTTGATAATTTTTTTTAATTTTTGAAAAAATTCAAAATTTTCAAAATTTTCAAAAATTGTTAAAAATTAATTATTTTTGAAAAAAAAATTATTTTTCAGTTACATTGAGTTAATATAGCTGAAAAATGCAAAATCTAATGATTTTTGATAATTTTTTTTAATTTTTGAAAAAATTCAAAATTTTCAAAATTTTCAAAAATTGTTAAAAATTAATTATTTTTGAAAAAAAAATTATTTTTCAGTTACATTGAGTTAATATAGCTGAAAAATGCAAAATCTAATGATTTTTGATAATTTTTTTTAATTTTTGAAAAAATTCAAAATTTTCAAAATTTTCAAAAATTGTTAAAAATTAATTATTTTTGAAAAAAAAATTATTTTTCAGTTACATTGAGTTAATATAGCTGAAAAATGCAAAATCTAATGATTTTTGATAATTTTTTTTAATTTTTGAAAAAATTCAAAATTTTCAAAATTTTCAAAAATTGTTAAAAATTAATTATTTTTGAAAAAAAAATTATTTTTCAGTTACATTGAGTTAATATAGCTGAAAAATGCAAAATCTAATGATTTTTGATAATTTTTTTTAATTTTTGAAAAAATTCAAAATTTTCAAAATTTTCAAAAATTGTTAAAAATTAATTATTTTTGAAAAAAAAATTATTTTTCAGTTACATTGAGTTAATATAGCTGAAAAATGCAAAATCTAATGATTTTTGATAATTTTTTTTAATTTTTGAAAAAATTCAAAATTTTCAAAATTTTCAAAAATTGTTAAAAATTAATTATTTTTAAAAAAAAATTATTTTTCAGTTACATTGAGTTAATATAGCTGAAAAATGCAAAATCTAATGATTTTTGATAATTTTTTTTAATTTTTGAAAAAATTCAAAATTTTCAAAATTTTCAAAAATTGTTAAAAATTAATTATTTTTGAAAAAAAAATTATTTTTCAGTTACATTGAGTTAATATAGCTGAAAAATGCAAAATCTAATGATTTTTGATAATTTTTTTTAATTTTTGAAAAAATTCAAAATTTTCAAAATTTTCAAAAATTGTTAAAAATTAATTATTTTTGAAAAAAAAATTATTTTTCAGTTACATTGAGTTAATATAGCTGAAAAATGCAAAATCTAATGATTTTTGATAATTTTTTTTAATTTTTGAAAAAATTCAAAATTTTCAAAATTTTCAAAAATTGTTAAAAATTAATTATTTTTGAAAAAAAAATTATTTTTCAGTTACATTGAGTTAATATAGCTGAAAAATGCAAAATCTAATGATTTTTGATAATTTTTTTTAATTTTTGAAAAAATTCAAAATTTTCAAAATTTTCAAAAATTGTTAAAAATTAATTATTTTTGAAAAAAAAATTATTTTTCAGTTACATTGAGTTAATATAGCTGAAAAATGCAAAATCTAATGATTTTTGATAATTTTTTTTAATTTTTGAAAAAATTCAAAATTTTCAAAATTTTCAAAAATTGTTAAAAATTAATTATTTTTGAAAAAAAAATTATTTTTCAGTTACATTGAGTTAATATAGCTGAAAAATGCAAAATCTAATGATTTTTGATAATTTTTTTTAATTTTTGAAAAAATTCAAAATTTTCAAAATTTTCAAAAATTGTTAAAAATTAATTATTTTTGAAAAAAAAATTATTTTTCAGTTACATTGAGTTAATATAGCTGAAAAATGCAAAATCTAATGATTTTTGATAATTTTTTTTAATTTTTGAAAAAATTCAAAATTTTCAAAATTTTCAAAAATTGTTAAAAATTAATTATTTTTGAAAAAAAAATTATTTTTCAGTTACATTGAGTTAATATAGCTGAAAAATGCAAAATCTAATGATTTTTGATAATTTTTTTTAATTTTTGAAAAAATTCAAAATTTTCAAAATTTTCAAAAATTGTTAAAAATTAATTATTTTTGAAAAAAAAATTATTTTTCAGTTACATTGAGTTAATATAGCTGAAAAATGCAAAATCTAATGATTTTTGATAATTTTTTTTAATTTTTGAAAAAATTCAAAATTTTCAAAATTTTCAAAAATTGTTAAAAATTAATTATTTTTGAAAAAAAAATTATTTTTCAGTTACATTGAGTTAATATAGCTGAAAAATGCAAAATCTAATGATTTTTGATAATTTTTTTTAATTTTTGAAAAAATTCAAAATTTTCAAAATTTTCAAAAATTGTTAAAAATTAATTATTTTTGAAAAAAAAATTATTTTTCAGTTACATTGAGTTAATATAGCTGAAAAATGCAAAATCTAATGATTTTTGATAATTTTTTTTAATTTTTGAAAAAATTCAAAATTTTCAAAATTTTCAAAAATTGTTAAAAATTAATTATTTTTGAAAAAAAAATTATTTTTCAGTTACATTGAGTTAATATAGCTGAAAAATGCAAAATCTAATGATTTTTGATAATTTTTTTTAATTTTTGAAAAAATTCAAAATTTTCAAAATTTTCAAAAATTGTTAAAAATTAATTATTTTTGAAAAAAAAATTATTTTTCAGTTACATTGAGTTAATATAGCTGAAAAATGCAAAATCTAATGATTTTTGATAATTTTTTTTAATTTTTGAAAAAATTCAAAATTTTCAAAATTTTCAAAAATTGTTAAAAATTAATTATTTTTGAAAAAAAAATTATTTTTCAGTTACATTGAGTTAATATAGCTGAAAAATGCAAAATCTAATGATTTTTGATAATTTTTTTTAATTTTTGAAAAAATTCAAAATTTTCAAAATTTTCAAAAATTGTTAAAAATTAATTATTTTTGAAAAAAAAATTATTTTTCAGTTACATTGAGTTAATATAGCTGAAAAATGCAAAATCTAATGATTTTTGATAATTTTTTTTAATTTTTGAAAAAATTCAAAATTTTCAAAATTTTCAAAAATTGTTAAAAATTAATTATTTTTGAAAAAAAAATTATTTTTCAGTTACATTGAGTTAATATAGCTGAAAAATGCAAAATCTAATGATTTTTGATAATTTTTTTTAATTTTTGAAAAAATTCAAAATTTTCAAAATTTTCAAAAATTGTTAAAAATTAATTATTTTTGAAAAAAAAATTATTTTTCAGTTACATTGAGTTAATATAGCTGAAAAATGCAAAATCTAATGATTTTTGATAATTTTTTTTAATTTTTGAAAAAATTCAAAATTTTCAAAATTTTCAAAAATTGTTAAAAATTAATTATTTTTGAAAAAAAAATTATTTTTCAGTTACATTGAGTTAATATAGCTGAAAAATGCAAAATCTAATGATTTTTGATAATTTTTTTTAATTTTTGAAAAAATTCAAAATTTTCAAAATTTTCAAAAATTGTTAAAAATTAATTATTTTTGAAAAAAAAATTATTTTTCAGTTACATTGAGTTAATATAGCTGAAAAATGCAAAATCTAATGATTTTTGATAATTTTTTTTAATTTTTGAAAAAATTCAAAATTTTCAAAATTTTCAAAAATTGTTAAAAATTAATTATTTTTGAAAAAAAAATTATTTTTCAGTTACATTGAGTTAATATAGCTGAAAAATGCAAAATCTAATGATTTTTGATAATTTTTTTTAATTTTTGAAAAAATTCAAAATTTTCAAAATTTTCAAAAATTGTTAAAAATTAATTATTTTTGAAAAAAAAATTATTTTTCAGTTACATTGAGTTAATATAGCTGAAAAATGCAAAATCTAATGATTTTTGATAATTTTTTTTAATTTTTGAAAAAATTCAAAATTTTCAAAATTTTCAAAAATTGTTAAAAATTAATTATTTTTGAAAAAAAAATTATTTTTCAGTTACATTGAGTTAATATAGCTGAAAAATGCAAAATCTAATGATTTTTGATAATTTTTTTTAATTTTTGAAAAAATTCAAAATTTTCAAAATTTTCAAAAATTGTTAAAAATTAATTATTTTTGAAAAAAAAATTATTTTTCAGTTACATTGAGTTAATATAGCTGAAAAATGCAAAATCTAATGATTTTTGATAATTTTTTTTAATTTTTGAAAAAATTCAAAATTTTCAAAATTTTCAAAAATTGTTAAAAATTAATTATTTTTGAAAAAAAAATTATTTTTCAGTTACATTGAGTTAATATAGCTGAAAAATGCAAAATCTAATGATTTTTGATAATTTTTTTTAATTTTTGAAAAAATTCAAAATTTTCAAAATTTTCAAAAATTGTTAAAAATTAATTATTTTTGAAAAAAAAATTATTTTTCAGTTACATTGAGTTAATATAGCTGAAAAATGCAAAATCTAATGATTTTTGATAATTTTTTTTAATTTTTGAAAAAATTCAAAATTTTCAAAATTTTCAAAAATTGTTAAAAATTAATTATTTTTGAAAAAAAAATTATTTTTCAGTTACATTGAGTTAATATAGCTGAAAAATGCAAAATCTAATGATTTTTGATAATTTTTTTTAATTTTTGAAAAAATTCAAAATTTTCAAAATTTTCAAAAATTGTTAAAAATTAATTATTTTTGAAAAAAAAATTATTTTTCAGTTACATTGAGTTAATATAGCTGAAAAATGCAAAATCTAATGATTTTTGATAATTTTTTTTAATTTTTGAAAAAATTCAAAATTTTCAAAATTTTCAAAAATTGTTAAAAATTAATTATTTTTGAAAAAAAAATTATTTTTCAGTTACATTGAGTTAATATAGCTGAAAAATGCAAAATCTAATGATTTTTGATAATTTTTTTTAATTTTTGAAAAAATTCAAAATTTTCAAAATTTTCAAAAATTGTTAAAAATTAATTATTTTTGAAAAAAAAATTATTTTTCAGTTACATTGAGTTAATATAGCTGAAAAATGCAAAATCTAATGATTTTTGATAATTTTTTTTAATTTTTGAAAAAATTCAAAATTTTCAAAATTTTCAAAAATTGTTAAAAATTAATTATTTTTGAAAAAAAAATTATTTTTCAGTTACATTGAGTTAATATAGCTGAAAAATGCAAAATCTAATGATTTTTGATAATTTTTTTTAATTTTTGAAAAAATTCAAAATTTTCAAAATTTTCAAAAATTGTTAAAAATTAATTATTTTTGAAAAAAAAATTATTTTTCAGTTACATTGAGTTAATATAGCTGAAAAATGCAAAATCTAATGATTTTTGATAATTTTTTTTAATTTTTGAAAAAATTCAAAATTTTCAAAATTTTCAAAAATTGTTAAAAATTAATTATTTTTGAAAAAAAAATTATTTTTCAGTTACATTGAGTTAATATAGCTGAAAAATGCAAAATCTAATGATTTTTGATAATTTTTTTTAATTTTTGAAAAAATTCAAAATTTTCAAAATTTTCAAAAATTGTTAAAAATTAATTATTTTTGAAAAAAAAATTATTTTTCAGTTACATTGAGTTAATATAGCTGAAAAATGCAAAATCTAATGATTTTTGATAATTTTTTTTAATTTTTGAAAAAATTCAAAATTTTCAAAATTTTCAAAAATTGTTAAAAATTAATTATTTTTGAAAAAAAAATTATTTTTCAGTTACATTGAGTTAATATAGCTGAAAAATGCAAAATCTAATGATTTTTGATAATTTTTTTTAATTTTTGAAAAAATTCAAAATTTTCAAAATTTTCAAAAATTGTTAAAAATTAATTATTTTTGAAAAAAAAATTATTTTTCAGTTACATTGAGTTAATATAGCTGAAAAATGCAAAATCTAATGATTTTTGATAATTTTTTTTAATTTTTGAAAAAATTCAAAATTTTCAAAATTTTCAAAAATTGTTAAAAATTAATTATTTTTGAAAAAAAAATTATTTTTCAGTTACATTGAGTTAATATAGCTGAAAAATGCAAAATCTAATGATTTTTGATAATTTTTTTTAATTTTTGAAAAAATTCGAAATTTTCAAAATTTTCAAAAATTGTTAAAAATTAATTATTTTTGAAAAAAAAATTATTTTTCAGTTACATTGAGTTAATATAGCTGAAAAATGCAAAATCTAATGATTTTTGATAATTTTTTTTAATTTTTGAAAAAATTCAAAATTTTCAAAAATTGTTAAAAATTAATTATTTTTGAAAAAAAAATTATTTTTCAGTTACATTGAGTTAATATAGCTGAAAAATGCAAAATCTAATGATTTTTGATAATTTTTTTTAATTTTTGAAAAAATTCGAAATTTTCAAAAATTGTTAAAAATTAATTATTTTTGAAAAAAAAATTATTTTTCAGTTACATTGAGTTAATATAGCTGAAAAATGCAAAATCTAATGATTTTTGATAATTTTTTTTAATTTTTGAAAAAATTCAAAATTTTCAAAATTTTCAAAAATTGTTAAAAATTAATTATTTTTGAAAAAAAAATTATTTTTCAGTTACATTGAGTTAATATAGCTGAAAAATGCAAAATCTAATGATTTTTGATAATTTTTTTTAATTTTTGAAAAAATTCGAAATTTTCAAAAATTGTTAAAAATTAATTATTTTTGAAAAAAAAATTATTTTTCAGTTACATTGAGTTAATATAGCTGAAAAATGCAAAATCTAATGATTTTTGATAATTTTTTTTAATTTTTGAAAAAATTCGAAATTTTCAAAATTTCAAAAATTGTTAAAAATTAATTATTTTTGAAAAAAAAATTATTTTTCAGTTACATTGAGTTAATATAGCTGAAAAATGCAAAATCTAATGATTTTTGATAATTTTTTTTAATTTTTGAAAAAATTCAAAATTTTCAAAATTTTCAAAAATTGTTAAAAATTAATTATTTTTGAAAAAAAAATTATTTTTCAGTTACATTGAGTTAATATAGCTGAAAAATGCAAAATCTAATGATTTTTGATAATTTTTTTTTTTTTTTTGAAAAAATTCAAAATTTTCAAAAATTGTTAAAAATTAATTATTTTTGAAAAAAAAATTATTTTTCAGTTACATTGAGTTAATATAGCTGAAAAATGCAAAATCTAATGATTTTTGATAATTTTTGAAAAAATTCGAAATTTTCAAAATTTTCAAAAATTGTTAAAAATTAATTATTTTTGAAAAAAAAATTATTTTTCAGTTACATTGAGTTAATATAGCTGAAAAATGCAAAATCTAATGATTTTTGATAATTTTTTTTAATTTTTGAAAAAATTCGAAATTTTCAAAAATTGTTAAAAATTAATTATTTTTGAAAAAAAATTTATTTGTTAGTTACATTGAGTTAATATAGCCGAAAAATGCAAAATCTAATGATTTTTGATAATTTTTTTTAATTTTTGAAAAAATTCGAAATTTTCAAAAATTGTTAAAAATTAATTATTTTTGAAAAAAAAATTATTTTTCAGTTACATTGAGTTAATATAGCTGAAAAATGCAAAATCTAATGATTTTTGATAATTTTTTTTAATTTTTGAAAAAATTCAAAATTTTCAAAAATTGTTAAAAATTAATTATTTTTGAAAAAAAAATTATTTTTCAGTTACATTGAGTTAATATAGCTGAAAAATGCAAAATCTAATGATTTTTGATAATTTTTTTTAATTTTTGAAAAAATTCGAAATTTTCAAAATTTTCAAAAATTGTTAAAAATTAATTATTTTTGAAAAAAAAATTATTTTTCAGTTACATTGAGTTAATATAGCTGAAAAATGCAAAATCTAATGATTTTTGATAATTTTTTTTAATTTTTGAAAATAATTCGAAATTTTCAAAAATTGTTAAAAATTAATTATTTTTGAAAAAAAAATTATTTTTCAGTTACATTGAGTTAATATAGCTGAAAAATGCAAAATCTAATGATTTTTGATAATTTTTTTTAATTTTTGAAAAAATTCGAAATTTTCAAAAATTGTTAAAAATTAATTATTTTTGAAAAAAAAATTATTTTTCAGTTACATTGAGTTAATATAGCTGAAAAATGCAAAATCTAATGATTTTTGATAATTTTTTTTAATTTTTGAAAAAATTCAAAATTTTCAAAATTTTCAAAAATTGTTAAAAATTAATTATTTTTGAAAAAAAAATTATTTTTCAGTTACATTGAGTTAATATAGCTGAAAAATGCAAAATCTAATGATTTTTGATAATTTTTTTTAATTTTTGAAAAAATTCGAAATTTTCAAAATTTTCAAAAATTGTTAAAAATTAATTATTTTTGAAAAAAAAATTATTTTTCAGTTACATTGAGTTAATATAGCTGAAAAATGCAAAATCTAATGATTTTTGATAATTTTTTTTAATTTTTGAAAAAATTCGAAATTTTCAAAATTTTCAAAAATTGTTAAAAATTAATTATTTTTGAAAAAAAAATTATTTTTCAAGTTACATTGAGTTAATATAGCTGAAAAATGCAAAATCTAATGATTTTTGATAATTTTTTTTAATTTTTGAAAAAATTCAAAATTTTCAAAAATTGTTAAAAATTAATTATTTTTGAAAAAAAAATTATTTTTCAGTTACATTGAGTTAATATAGCTGAAAAATGCAAAATCTAATGATTTTTGATAATTTTTTTTAATTTTTGAAAAAATTCAAAATTTTCAAAAATTGTTAAAAATTAATTATTTTTGAAAAAAAAATTATTTTTCAGTTACATTGAGTTAATATAGCTGAAAAATGCAAAATCTAATGATTTTTGATAATTTTTTTTAATTTTTGAAAAAATTCGAAATTTTCAAAATTTTCAAAAATTGTTAAAAATTAATTATTTTTGAAAAAAAAATTATTTTTCAGTTACATTGAGTTAATATAGCTGAAAAATGCAAAATCTAATGATTTTTGATAATTTTTTTTAATTTTTGAAAAAATTCGAAATTTTCAAAATTTTCAAAAATTGTTAAAAATTAATTATTTTTGAAAAAAAAATTATTTTTCAGTTACATTGAGTTAATATAGCTGAAAAATGCAAAATCTAATGATTTTTGATAATTTTTTTTAATTTTTGAAAAAATTCGAAATTTTCAAAATTTTCAAAAATTGTTAAAAATTAATTATTTTTGAAAAAAAAATTATTTTTCAGTTACATTGAGTTAATATAGCTGAAAAATGCAAAATCTAATGATTTTTGATAATTTTTTTTAATTTTTGAAAAAATTCAAAATTTTCAAAATTTTCAAAAATTGTTAAAAATTAATTATTTTTGAAAAAAAAATTATTTTTCAGTTACATTGAGTTAATATAGCTGAAAAATGCAAAATCTAATGATTTTTGATAATTTTTTTTAATTTTTGAAAAAATTCAAATTTTCAAAATTTTCAAAAATTGTTAAAAATTAATTATTTTTGAAAAAAAAATTATTTTTCAGTTACATTGAGTTAATATAGCTGAAAAATGCAAAATCTAATGATTTTTGATAATTTTTTTTAATTTTTGAAAAAATTCGAAATTTTCAAAATTTTCAAAAATTGTTAAAAATTAATTATTTTTGAAAAAAAAATTATTTTTCAGTTACATTGAGTTAATATAGCTGAAAAATGCAAAATCTAATGATTTTTGATAATTTTTTTTAATTTTTGAAAAAATTCGAAATTTTCAAAATTTTCAAAAATTGTTAAAAATTAATTATTTTTGAAAAAAAAATTATTTTTCAGTTACATTGAGTTAATATAGCTGAAAAATGCAAAATCTAATGATTTTTGATAATTTTTTTTAATTTTTGAAAAAATTCGAAATTTTCAAAATTTTCAAAAATTGTTAAAAATTAATTATTTTTGAAAAAAAAATTATTTTTCAGTTACATTGAGTTAATATAGCTGAAAAATGCAAAATCTAATGATTTTTGATAATTTTTTTTAATTTTTGAAAAAATTCAAAATTTTCAAAATTTTCAAAAATTGTTAAAAATTAATTATTTTTGAAAAAAAAATTATTTTTCAGTTACATTGAGTTAATATAGCTGAAAAATGCAAAATCTAATGATTTTTGATAATTTTTTTTAATTTTTGAAAAAATTCAAAATTTTCAAAATTTTCAAAAATTGTTAAAAATTAATTATTTTTGAAAAAAAAATTATTTTTCAGTTACATTGAGTTAATATAGCTGAAAAATGCAAAATCTAATGATTTTTGATAATTTTTTTTAATTTTTGAAAAAATTCGAAATTTTCAAAATTTTCAAAAATTGTTAAAAATTAATTATTTTTGAAAAAAAAATTATTTTTCAGTTACATTGAGTTAATATAGCTGAAAAATGCAAAATCTAATGATTTTTGATAATTTTTTTTAATTTTTGAAAAAATTCAAAATTTTCAAAATTTTCAAAAATTGTTAAAAATTAATTATTTTTGAAAAAAAAATTATTTTTCAGTTACATTGAGTTAATATAGCTGAAAAATGCAAAATCTAATGATTTTTGATAATTTTTTTTAATTTTTGAAAAAATTCAAAATTTTCAAAATTTTCAAAAATTGTTAAAAATTAATTATTTTTGAAAAAAAAATTATTTTTCAGTTACATTGAGTTAATATAGCTGAAAAATGCAAAATCTAATGATTTTTGATAATTTTTTTTAATTTTTGAAAAAATTCGAAATTTTCAAAATTTTCAAAAATTGTTAAAAATTAATTATTTTTGAAAAAAAAATTATTTTTCAGTTACATTGAGTTAATATAGCTGAAAAATGCAAAATCTAATGATTTTTGATAATTTTTTTTAATTTTTGAAAAAATTCAAATTTTCAAAATTTTCAAAAATTGTTAAAAATTAATTATTTTTGAAAAAAAAATTATTTTTCAGTTACATTGAGTTAATATAGCTGAAAAATGCAAAATCTAATGATTTTTGATAATTTTTTTTAATTTTTGAAAAAATTCGAAATTTTCAAAATTTTCAAAAATTGTTAAAAATTAATTATTTTTGAAAAAAAAATTATTTTTCAGTTACATTGAGTTAATATAGCTGAAAAATGCAAAATCTAATGATTTTTGATAATTTTTTTTAATTTTTGAAAAAATTCAAAATTTTCAAAATTTTCAAAAATTGTTAAAAATTAATTATTTTTGAAAAAAAAATTATTTTTCAGTTACATTGAGTTAATATAGCTGAAAAATGCAAAATCTAATGATTTTTGATAATTTTTTTTAATTTTTGAAAAAATTCAAAATTTTCAAAATTTTCAAAAATTGTTAAAAATTAATTATTTTTGAAAAAAAAATTATTTTTCAGTTACATTGAGTTAATATAGCTGAAAAATGCAAAATCTAATGATTTTTGATAATTTTTTTTAATTTTTGAAAAAATTCGAAATTTTCAAAATTTTCAAAAATTGTTAAAAATTAATTATTTTTGAAAAAAAAATTATTTTTCAGTTACATTGAGTTAATATAGCTGAAAAATGCAAAATCTAATGATTTTTGATAATTTTTTTTAATTTTTGAAAAAATTCAAAATTTTCAAAATTTTCAAAAATTGTTAAAAATTAATTATTTTTGAAAAAAAAATTATTTTTCAGTTACATTGAGTTAATATAGCTGAAAAATGCAAAATCTAATGATTTTTGATAATTTTTTTTAATTTTTGAAAAAATTCAAAATTTTCAAAATTTTCAAAAATTGTTAAAAATTAATTATTTTTGAAAAAAAAATTATTTTTCAGTTACATTGAGTTAATATAGCTGAAAAATGCAAAATCTAATGATTTTTGATAATTTTTTTTAATTTTTGAAAAAATTCAAAATTTTCAAAATTTTCAAAAATTGTTAAAAATTAATTATTTTTGAAAAAAAAATTATTTTTCAGTTACATTGAGTTAATATAGCTGAAAAATGCAAAATCTAATGATTTTTGATAATTTTTTTTAATTTTTGAAAAAATTCGAAATTTTCAAAATTTTCAAAAATTGTTAAAAATTAATTATTTTTGAAAAAAAAATTATTTTTCAGTTACATTGAGTTAATATAGCTGAAAAATGCAAAATCTAATGATTTTTGATAATTTTTTTTAATTTTTGAAAAAATTCAAAATTTTCAAAATTTTCAAAAATTGTTAAAAATTAATTATTTTTGAAAAAAAAATTATTTTTCAGTTACATTGAGTTAATATAGCTGAAAAATGCAAAATCTAATGATTTTTGATAATTTTTTTTAATTTTTGAAAAAATTCGAAATTTTCAAAATTTTCAAAAATTGTTAAAAATTAATTATTTTTGAAAAAAAAATTATTTTTCAGTTACATTGAGTTAATATAGCTGAAAAATGCAAAATCTAATGATTTTTGATAATTTTTTTTAATTTTTGAAAAAATTCGAAATTTTCAAAATTTTCAAAAATTGTTAAAAATTAATTATTTTTGAAAAAAAAATTATTTTTCAGTTACATTGAGTTAATATAGCTGAAAAATGCAAAATCTAATGATTTTTGATAATTTTTTTTAATTTTTGAAAAAATTCAAAATTTTCAAAATTTTCAAAAATTGTTAAAAATTAATTATTTTTGAAAAAAAAATTATTTTTCAGTTACATTGAGTTAATATAGCTGAAAAATGCAAAATCTAATGATTTTTGATAATTTTTTTTAATTTTTGAAAAAATTCAAATTTTCAAAATTTTCAAAAATTGTTAAAAATTAATTATTTTTGAAAAAAAAATTATTTTTCAGTTACATTGAGTTAATATAGCTGAAAAATGCAAAATCTAATGATTTTTGATAATTTTTTTTAATTTTTGAAAAAATTCGAAATTTTCAAAATTTTCAAAAATTGTTAAAAATTAATTATTTTTGAAAAAAAAATTATTTTTCAGTTACATTGAGTTAATATAGCTGAAAAATGCAAAATCTAATGATTTTTGATAATTTTTTTTAATTTTTGAAAAAATTCGAAATTTTCAAAATTTTCAAAAATTGTTAAAAATTAATTATTTTTGAAAAAAAAATTATTTTTCAGTTACATTGAGTTAATATAGCTGAAAAATGCAAAATCTAATGATTTTTGATAATTTTTTTTAATTTTTGAAAAAATTCAAAATTTTCAAAATTTTCAAAAATTGTTAAAAATTAATTATTTTTGAAAAAAAAATTATTTTTCAGTTACATTGAGTTAATATAGCTGAAAAATGCAAAATCTAATGATTTTTGATAATTTTTTTTAATTTTTGAAAAAATTCAAAATTTTCAAAATTTTCAAAAATTGTTAAAAATTAATTATTTTTGAAAAAAAAATTATTTTTCAGTTACATTGAGTTAATATAGCTGAAAAATGCAAAATCTAATGATTTTTGATAATTTTTTTTAATTTTTGAAAAAATTCGAAATTTTCAAAATTTTCAAAAATTGTTAAAAATTAATTATTTTTGAAAAAAAAATTATTTTTCAGTTACATTGAGTTAATATAGCTGAAAAATGCAAAATCTAATGATTTTTGATAATTTTTTTTAATTTTTGAAAAAATTCGAAATTTTCAAAATTTTCAAAAATTGTTAAAAATTAATTATTTTTGAAAAAAAAATTATTTTTCAGTTACATTGAGTTAATATAGCTGAAAAATGCAAAATCTAATGATTTTTGATAATTTTTTTTAATTTTTGAAAAAATTCAAATTTTCAAAATTTTCAAAAATTGTTAAAAATTAATTATTTTTGAAAAAAAAATTATTTTTCAGTTACATTGAGTTAATATAGCTGAAAAATGCAAAATCTAATGATTTTTGATAATTTTTTTTAATTTTTGAAAAAATTCGAAATTTTCAAAATTTTCAAAAATTGTTAAAAATTAATTATTTTTGAAAAAAAAATTATTTTTCAGTTACATTGAGTTAATATAGCTGAAAAATGCAAAATCTAATGATTTTTGATAATTTTTTTTAATTTTTGAAAAAATTCAAAATTTTCAAAATTTTCAAAAATTGTTAAAAATTAATTATTTTTGAAAAAAAAATTATTTTTCAGTTACATTGAGTTAATATAGCTGAAAAATGCAAAATCTAATGATTTTTGATAATTTTTTTTAATTTTTGAAAAAATTCGAAATTTTCAAAATTTTCAAAAATTGTTAAAAATTAATTATTTTTGAAAAAAAAATTATTTTTCAGTTACATTGAGTTAATATAGCTGAAAAATGCAAAATCTAATGATTTTTGATAATTTTTTTTAATTTTTGAAAAAATTCGAAATTTTCAAAATTTTCAAAAATTGTTAAAAATTAATTATTTTTGAAAAAAAAATTATTTTTCAGTTACATTGAGTTAATATAGCTGAAAAATGCAAAATCTAATGATTTTTGATAATTTTTTTTAATTTTTGAAAAAATTCGAAATTTTCAAAATTTTCAAAAATTGTTAAAAATTAATTATTTTTGAAAAAAAAATTATTTTTCAGTTACATTGAGTTAATATAGCTGAAAAATGCAAAATCTAATGATTTTTGATAATTTTTTTTAATTTTTGAAAAAATTCGAAATTTTCAAAATTTTCAAAAATTGTTAAAAATTAATTATTTTTGAAAAAAAAATTATTTTTCAGTTACATTGAGTTAATATAGCTGAAAAATGCAAAATCTAATGATTTTTGATAATTTTTTTTAATTTTTGAAAAAATTCGAAATTTTCAAAATTTTCAAAAATTGTTAAAAATTAATTATTTTTGAAAAAAAAATTATTTTTCAGTTACATTGAGTTAATATAGCTGAAAAATGCAAAATCTAATGATTTTTGATAATTTTTTTTAATTTTTGAAAAAATTCAAATTTTCAAAATTTTCAAAAATTGTTAAAAATTAATTATTTTTGAAAAAAAAATTATTTTTCAGTTACATTGAGTTAATATAGCTGAAAAATGCAAAATCTAATGATTTTTGATAATTTTTTTTAATTTTTGAAAAAATTCGAAATTTTCAAAATTTTCAAAAATTGTTAAAAATTAATTATTTTTGAAAAAAAAATTATTTTTCAGTTACATTGAGTTAATATAGCTGAAAAATGCAAAATCTAATGATTTTTGATAATTTTTTTTAATTTTTGAAAAAATTCGAAATTTTCAAAATTTTCAAAAATTGTTAAAAATTAATTATTTTTGAAAAAAAAATTATTTTTCAGTTACATTGAGTTAATATAGCTGAAAAATGCAAAATCTAATGATTTTTGATAATTTTTTTTAATTTTTGAAAAAATTCGAAATTTTCAAAATTTTCAAAAATTGTTAAAAATTAATTATTTTTGAAAAAAAAATTATTTTTCAGTTACATTGAGTTAATATAGCTGAAAAATGCAAAATCTAATGATTTTTGATAATTTTTTTTAATTTTTGAAAAAATTCAAAATTTTCAAAATTTTCAAAAATTGTTAAAAATTAATTATTTTTGAAAAAAAAATTATTTTTCAGTTACATTGAGTTAATATAGCTGAAAAATGCAAAATCTAATGATTTTTGATAATTTTTTTTAATTTTTGAAAAAATTCGAAATTTTCAAAATTTTCAAAAATTGTTAAAAATTAATTATTTTTGAAAAAAAAATTATTTTTCAGTTACATTGAGTTAATATAGCTGAAAAATGCAAAATCTAATGATTTTTGATAATTTTTTTTAATTTTTGAAAAAATTCAAAATTTTCAAAATTTTCAAAAATTGTTAAAAATTAATTATTTTTGAAAAAAAAATTATTTTTCAGTTACATTGAGTTAATATAGCTGAAAAATGCAAAATCTAATGATTTTTGATAATTTTTTTTAATTTTTGAAAAAATTCGAAATTTTCAAAATTTTCAAAAATTGTTAAAAATTAATTATTTTTGAAAAAAAAATTATTTTTCAGTTACATTGAGTTAATATAGCTGAAAAATGCAAAATCTAATGATTTTTGATAATTTTTTTTAATTTTTGAAAAAATTCAAAATTTTCAAAATTTTCAAAAATTGTTAAAAATTAATTATTTTTGAAAAAAAAATTATTTTTCAGTTACATTGAGTTAATATAGCTGAAAAATGCAAAATCTAATGATTTTTGATAATTTTTTTTAATTTTTGAAAAAATTCGAAATTTTCAAAATTTTCAAAAATTGTTAAAAATTAATTATTTTTGAAAAAAAAATTATTTTTCAGTTACATTGAGTTAATATAGCTGAAAAATGCAAAATCTAATGATTTTTGATAATTTTTTTTAATTTTTGAAAAAATTCAAAATTTTCAAAATTTTCAAAAATTGTTAAAAATTAATTATTTTTGAAAAAAAAATTATTTTTCAGTTACATTGAGTTAATATAGCTGAAAAATGCAAAATCTAATGATTTTTGATAATTTTTTTTAATTTTTGAAAAAATTCAAAATTTTCAAAATTTTCAAAAATTGTTAAAAATTAATTATTTTTGAAAAAAAAATTATTTTTCAGTTACATTGAGTTAATATAGCTGAAAAATGCAAAATCTAATGATTTTTGATAATTTTTTTTAATTTTTGAAAAAATTCGAAATTTTCAAAATTTTCAAAAATTGTTAAAAATTAATTATTTTTGAAAAAAAAATTATTTTTCAGTTACATTGAGTTAATATAGCTGAAAAATGCAAAATCTAATGATTTTTGATAATTTTTTTTAATTTTTGAAAAAATTCGAAATTTTCAAAATTTTCAAAAATTGTTAAAAATTAATTATTTTTGAAAAAAAAATTATTTTTCAGTTACATTGAGTTAATATAGCTGAAAAATGCAAAATCTAATGATTTTTGATAATTTTTTTTAATTTTTGAAAAAATTCGAAATTTTCAAAATTTTCAAAAATTGTTAAAAATTAATTATTTTTGAAAAAAAAATTATTTTTCAGTTACATTGAGTTAATATAGCTGAAAAATGCAAAATCTAATGATTTTTGATAATTTTTTTTAATTTTTGAAAAAATTCGAAATTTTCAAAATTTTCAAAAATTGTTAAAAATTAATTATTTTTGAAAAAAAAATTATTTTTCAGTTACATTGAGTTAATATAGCTGAAAAATGCAAAATCTAATGATTTTTGATAATTTTTTTTAATTTTTGAAAAAATTCAAATTTTCAAAATTTTCAAAAATTGTTAAAAATTAATTATTTTTGAAAAAAAAATTATTTTTCAGTTACATTGAGTTAATATAGCTGAAAAATGCAAAATCTAATGATTTTTGATAATTTTTTTTAATTTTTGAAAAAATTCGAAATTTTCAAAATTTTCAAAAATTGTTAAAAATTAATTATTTTTGAAAAAAAAATTATTTTTCAGTTACATTGAGTTAATATAGCTGAAAAATGCAAAATCTAATGATTTTTGATAATTTTTTTTAATTTTTGAAAAAATTCGAAATTTTCAAAATTTTCAAAAATTGTTAAAAATTAATTATTTTTGAAAAAAAAATTATTTTTCAGTTACATTGAGTTAATATAGCTGAAAAATGCAAAATCTAATGATTTTTGATAATTTTTTTTAATTTTTGAAAAAATTCAAAATTTTCAAAATTTTCAAAAATTGTTAAAAATTAATTATTTTTGAAAAAAAAATTATTTTTCAGTTACATTGAGTTAATATAGCTGAAAAATGCAAAATCTAATGATTTTTGATAATTTTTTTTAATTTTTGAAAAAATTCAAAATTTTCAAAATTTTCAAAAATTGTTAAAAATTAATTATTTTTGAAAAAAAAATTATTTTTCAGTTACATTGAGTTAATATAGCTGAAAAATGCAAAATCTAATGATTTTTGATAATTTTTTTTAATTTTTGAAAAAATTCGAAATTTTCAAAATTTTCAAAAATTGTTAAAAATTAATTATTTTTGAAAAAAAAATTATTTTTCAGTTACATTGAGTTAATATAGCTGAAAAATGCAAAATCTAATGATTTTTGATAATTTTTTTTAATTTTTGAAAAAATTCGAAATTTTCAAAATTTTCAAAAATTGTTAAAAATTAATTATTTTTGAAAAAAAAATTATTTTTCAGTTACATTGAGTTAATATAGCTGAAAAATGCAAAATCTAATGATTTTTGATAATTTTTTTTAATTTTTGAAAAAATTCAAATTTTCAAAATTTTCAAAAATTGTTAAAAATTAATTATTTTTGAAAAAAAAATTATTTTTCAGTTACATTGAGTTAATATAGCTGAAAAATGCAAAATCTAATGATTTTTGATAATTTTTTTTAATTTTTGAAAAAATTCGAAATTTTCAAAATTTTCAAAAATTGTTAAAAATTAATTATTTTTGAAAAAAAAATTATTTTTCAGTTACATTGAGTTAATATAGCTGAAAAATGCAAAATCTAATGATTTTTGATAATTTTTTTTAATTTTTGAAAAAATTCGAAATTTTCAAAATTTTCAAAAATTGTTAAAAATTAATTATTTTTGAAAAAAAAATTATTTTTCAGTTACATTGAGTTAATATAGCTGAAAAATGCAAAATCTAATGATTTTTGATAATTTTTTTTAATTTTTGAAAAAATTCAAATTTTCAAAATTTTCAAAAATTGTTAAAAATTAATTATTTTTGAAAAAAAAATTATTTTTCAGTTACATTGAGTTAATATAGCTGAAAAATGCAAAATCTAATGATTTTTGATAATTTTTTTTAATTTTTGAAAAAATTCGAAATTTTCAAAATTTTCAAAAATTGTTAAAAATTAATTATTTTTGAAAAAAAAATTATTTTTCAGTTACATTGAGTTAATATAGCTGAAAAATGCAAAATCTAATGATTTTTGATAATTTTTTTTAATTTTTGAAAAAATTCAAAATTTTCAAAATTTTCAAAAATTGTTAAAAATTAATTATTTTTGAAAAAAAAATTATTTTTCAGTTACATTGAGTTAATATAGCTGAAAAATGCAAAATCTAATGATTTTTGATAATTTTTTTTAATTTTTGAAAAAATTCGAAATTTTCAAAATTTTCAAAAATTGTTAAAAATTAATTATTTTTGAAAAAAAAATTATTTTTCAGTTACATTGAGTTAATATAGCTGAAAAATGCAAAATCTAATGATTTTTGATAATTTTTTTTAATTTTTGAAAAAATTCGAAATTTTCAAAATTTTCAAAAATTGTTAAAAATTAATTATTTTTGAAAAAAAAATTATTTTTCAGTTACATTGAGTTAATATAGCTGAAAAATGCAAAATCTAATGATTTTTGATAATTTTTTTTAATTTTTGAAAAAATTCGAAATTTTCAAAATTTTCAAAAATTGTTAAAAATTAATTATTTTTGAAAAAAAAATTATTTTTCAGTTACATTGAGTTAATATAGCTGAAAAATGCAAAATCTAATGATTTTTGATAATTTTTTTTAATTTTTGAAAAAAAAATTATTTTTCAGTTACATTGAGTTAATATAGCTGAAAAATGCAAAATCTAATGATTTTTGATAATTTTTTTTAATTTTTGAAAAAATTCGAAATTTTCAAAATTTTCAAAAATTGTTAAAAATTAATTATTTTTGAAAAAAAAATTATTTTTCAGTTACATTGAGTTAATATAGCTGAAAAATGCAAAATCTAATGATTTTTGATAATTTTTTTTAATTTTTGAAAAAATTCGAAATTTTCAAAATTTTCAAAAATTGTTAAAAATTAATTATTTTTGAAAAAAAAATTATTTTTCAGTTACATTGAGTTAATATAGCTGAAAAATGCAAAATCTAATGATTTTTGATAATTTTTTTTAATTTTTGAAAAAATTCGAAATTTTCAAAATTTTCAAAAATTGTTAAAAATTAATTATTTTTGAAAAAAAAATTATTTTTCAGTTACATTGAGTTAATATAGCTGAAAAATGCAAAATCTAATGATTTTTGATAATTTTTTTTAATTTTTGAAAAAATTTCAAAATTTTCAAAAATTGTTAAAAATTAATTATTTTTGAAAAAAAAATTATTTTTCAGTTACATTGAGTTAATATAGCTGAAAAATGCAAAATCTAATGATTTTTGATAATTTTTTTTAATTTTTGAAAAAATTCGAAATTTTCAAAATTTTCAAAAATTGTTAAAAATTAATTATTTTTGAAAAAAAAATTATTTTTCAGTTACATTGAGTTAATATAGCTGAAAAATGCAAAATCTAATGATTTTTGATAATTTTTTTTAATTTTTGAAAAAATTCGAAATTTTCAAAATTTTCAAAAATTGTTAAAAATTAATTATTTTTGAAAAAAAAATTATTTTTCAGTTACATTGAGTTAATATAGCTGAAAAATGCAAAATCTAATGATTTTTGATAATTTTTTTTAATTTTTGAAAAAATTCAAATTTTCAAAATTTTCAAAAATTGTTAAAAATTAATTATTTTTGAAAAAAAAATTATTTTTCAGTTACATTGAGTTAATATAGCTGAAAAATGCAAAATCTAATGATTTTTGATAATTTTTTTTAATTTTTGAAAAAATTCGAAATTTTCAAAATTTTCAAAAATTGTTAAAAATTAATTATTTTTGAAAAAAAAATTATTTTTCAGTTACATTGAGTTAATATAGCTGAAAAATGCAAAATCTAATGATTTTTGATAATTTTTTTTAATTTTTGAAAAAATTCGAAATTTTCAAAATTTTCAAAAATTGTTAAAAATTAATTATTTTTGAAAAAAAAATTATTTTTCAGTTACATTGAGTTAATATAGCTGAAAAATGCAAAATCTAATGATTTTTGATAATTTTTTTTAATTTTTGAAAAAATTCGAAATTTTCAAAATTTTCAAAAATTGTTAAAAATTAATTATTTTTGAAAAAAAAATTATTTTTCAGTTACATTGAGTTAATATAGCTGAAAAATGCAAAATCTAATGATTTTTGATAATTTTTTTTAATTTTTGAAAAAATTCGAAATTTTCAAAATTTTCAAAAATTGTTAAAAATTAATTATTTTTGAAAAAAAAATTATTTTTCAGTTACATTGAGTTAATATAGCTGAAAAATGCAAAATCTAATGATTTTTGATAATTTTTTTTAATTTTTGAAAAAATTCGAAATTTTCAAAATTTTCAAAAATTGTTAAAAATTAATTATTTTTGAAAAAAAAATTATTTTTCAGTTACATTGAGTTAATATAGCTGAAAAATGCAAAATCTAATGATTTTTGATAATTTTTTTTAATTTTTGAAAAAATTCGAAATTTTCAAAATTTTCAAAAATTGTTAAAAATTAATTATTTTTGAAAAAAAAATTATTTTTCAGTTACATTGAGTTAATATAGCTGAAAAATGCAAAATCTAATGATTTTTGATAATTTTTTTTAATTTTTGAAAAAATTCGAAATTTTCAAAATTTTCAAAAATTGTTAAAAATTAATTATTTTTGAAAAAAAAATTATTTTTCAGTTACATTGAGTTAATATAGCTGAAAAATGCAAAATCTAATGATTTTTGATAATTTTTTTTAATTTTTGAAAAAATTCGATTTTCAAAATTTTCAAAAATTGTTAAAAATTAATTATTTTTGAAAAAAAAATTATTTTTCAGTTACATTGAGTTAATATAGCTGAAAAATGCAAAATCTAATGATTTTTGATAATTTTTTTTAATTTTTGAAAAAATTCGAAATTTTCAAAATTTTCAAAAATTGTTAAAAATTAATTATTTTTGAAAAAAAAATTATTTTTCAGTTACATTGAGTTAATATAGCTGAAAAATGCAAAATCTAATGATTTTTGATAATTTTTTTTAATTTTTGAAAAAATTCGAAATTTTCAAAATTTTCAAAAATTGTTAAAAATTAATTATTTTTGAAAAAAAAATTATTTTTCAGTTACATTGAGTTAATATAGCTGAAAAATGCAAAATCTAATGATTTTTGATAATTTTTTTTAATTTTTGAAAAAATTCATTTTCAAAATTTTCAAAAATTGTTAAAAATTAATTATTTTTGAAAAAAAAATTATTTTTCAGTTACATTGAGTTAATATAGCTGAAAAATGCAAAATCTAATGATTTTTGATAATTTTTTTTAATTTTTGAAAAAATTCAAAATTTTCAAAATTTTCAAAAATTGTTAAAAATTAATTATTTTTGAAAAAAAAATTATTTTTCAGTTACATTGAGTTAATATAGCTGAAAAATGCAAAATCTAATGATTTTTGATAATTTTTTTTAATTTTTGAAAAAATTCGAAATTTTCAAAATTTTCAAAAATTGTTAAAAATTAATTATTTTTGAAAAAAAAATTATTTTTCAGTTACATTGAGTTAATATAGCTGAAAAATGCAAAATCTAATGATTTTTGATAATTTTTTTTAATTTTTGAAAAAAATTCAAAATTTTCAAAAATTGTTAAAAATTAATTATTTTTGAAAAAAAAATTATTTTTCAGTTACATTGAGTTAATATAGCTGAAAAATGCAAAATCTAATGATTTTTGATAATTTTTTTTAATTTTTGAAAAAATTCGAAATTTTCAAAATTTTCAAAAATTGTTAAAAATTAATTATTTTTGAAAAAAAAATTATTTTTCAGTTACATTGAGTTAATATAGCTGAAAAATGCAAAATCTAATGATTTTTGATAATTTTTTTTAATTTTTGAAAAAATTCGAAATTTTCAAAATTTTCAAAAATTGTTAAAAATTAATTATTTTTGAAAAAAAAATTATTTTTCAGTTACATTGAGTTAATATAGCTGAAAAATGCAAAATCTAATGATTTTTGATAATTTTTTTTAATTTTTGAAAAAATTCGAAATTTTCAAAATTTTCAAAAATTGTTAAAAATTAATTATTTTTGAAAAAAAAATTATTTTTCAGTTACATTGAGTTAATATAGCTGAAAAATGCAAAATCTAATGATTTTTGATAATTTTTTTTAATTTTTGAAAAAATTCGAAATTTTCAAAATTTTCAAAAATTGTTAAAAATTAATTATTTTTGAAAAAAAAATTATTTTTCAGTTACATTGAGTTAATATAGCTGAAAAATGCAAAATCTAATGATTTTTGATAATTTTTTTTAATTTTTGAAAAAATTCAAAATTTTCAAAATTTTCAAAAATTGTTAAAAATTAATTATTTTTGAAAAAAAAATTATTTTTCAGTTACATTGAGTTAATATAGCTGAAAAATGCAAAATCTAATGATTTTTGATAATTTTTTTTAATTTTTGAAAAAATTCGAAATTTTCAAAATTTTCAAAAATTGTTAAAAATTAATTATTTTTGAAAAAAAAATTATTTTTCAGTTACATTGAGTTAATATAGCTGAAAAATGCAAAATCTAATGATTTTTGATAATTTTTTTTAATTTTTGAAAATTTCGAATTTTCAAAATTTTCAAAAATTGTTAAAAATTAATTATTTTTGAAAAAAAAATTATTTTTCAGTTACATTGAGTTAATATAGCTGAAAAATGCAAAATCTAATGATTTTTGATAATTTTTTTTAATTTTTGAAAAAATTCGAAATTTTCAAAATTTTCAAAAATTGTTAAAAATTAATTATTTTTGAAAAAAAAATTATTTTTCAGTTACATTGAGTTAATATAGCTGAAAAATGCAAAATCTAATGATTTTTGATAATTTTTTTTAATTTTTGAAAAAATTCGAAATTTTCAAAATTTTCAAAAATTGTTAAAAATTAATTATTTTTGAAAAAAAAATTATTTTTCAGTTACATTGAGTTAATATAGCTGAAAAATGCAAAATCTAATGATTTTTGATAATTTTTTTTAATTTTTGAAAAAATTCGAAATTTTCAAAATTTTCAAAAATTGTTAAAAATTAATTATTTTTGAAAAAAAAATTATTTTTCAGTTACATTGAGTTAATATAGCTGAAAAATGCAAAATCTAATGATTTTTGATAATTTTTTTTAATTTTTGAAAAAATTCGAAATTTTCAAAATTTTCAAAAATTGTTAAAAATTAATTATTTTTGAAAAAAAAATTATTTTTCAGTTACATTGAGTTAATATAGCTGAAAAATGCAAAATCTAATGATTTTTGATAATTTTTTTTAATTTTTGAAAAAATTCAAAATTTTCAAAATTTTCAAAAATTGTTAAAAATTAATTATTTTTGAAAAAAAAATTATTTTTCAGTTACATTGAGTTAATATAGCTGAAAAATGCAAAATCTAATGATTTTTGATAATTTTTTTTAATTTTTGAAAAAATTCGAAATTTTCAAAATTTTCAAAAATTGTTAAAAATTAATTATTTTTGAAAAAAAAATTATTTTTCAGTTACATTGAGTTAATATAGCTGAAAAATGCAAAATCTAATGATTTTTGATAATTTTTTTTAATTTTTGAAAAAATTCAAAATTTTCAAAATTTTCAAAAATTGTTAAAAATTAATTATTTTTGAAAAAAAAATTATTTTTCAGTTACATTGAGTTAATATAGCTGAAAAATGCAAAATCTAATGATTTTTGATAATTTTTTTTAATTTTTGAAAAAATTCGAAATTTTCAAAAATTGTTAAAAATTAATTATTTTTGAAAAAAAAATTATTTTTCAGTTACATTGAGTTAATATAGCTGAAAAATGCAAAATCTAATGTATTGTGATAATTTTTTTTAATTTTTGAAAAAATTCAAAATTTTCAAAATTTTCAAAAATTGTTAAAAATTAATTATTTTTGAAAAAAAAATTATTTTTTAGTTACATTGAGATAATATAGCTGAAAAATGCAAAATCTAATGATTTTTGATAATTTTTTTTAATTTTTGAAAAAAAAATTATTTTTCAGTTACATTGAGTTAATATAGCTGAAAAATGCAAAATCTAATGATTTTTGATAATTTTTTTTAATTTTTAAAAAAATTCGAAATTTTCAAAATTTTCAAAAATTGTTAAAAATTAATTATTTTTGAAAAAAAAATTGTTTTTCAGTTACATTGAGTTAATATAGCTGAAAAATGCAAAATCTAATGATTTTTGATAATTTTTTTTAATTTTTGAAAAAATTCAAAACTTTCAAAATTTTCAAAAATTGTTAAAAATTAATTATTTTTGAAAAAAAAATTATTTTTTAGTTACATTGAGTTAATATAGCTGAAAAATGCAAAATCTAATGATTTTTGTTAATTTTTTTTAATTTTTGAAAAAATTCAAAATTTTCAAAAATTGTTAAAAATTAATTATTTTTGAAAAAAAAATTATTTTTCAGTTACATTGAGTTAATATAGCTGAAAAATGCAAAATCTAATGATTTTTGATAATTTTTTTTAATTTTTGAAAAAAAAATTATTTTTCAGTTACATTGAGTTAATATAGCTGAAAAATGCAAAATCTAATGTATTGTGATAATTTTTTTTAATTTTTGAAAAAATTCAAAATTTTCAAAATTTTCAAAAATTGTTAAAAATTAATTATTTTTGAAAAAAAAATTATTTTTTAGTTACATTGAGATAATATAGCTGAAAAATGCAAAATCTAATGATTTTTGATAATTTTTTTTAATTTTTGAAAAAAAAATTATTTTTCAGTTACATTGAGTTAATATAGCTGAAAAATGCAAAATCTAATGATTTTTGATAATTTTTTTTAATTTTTGAAAAAATTCAAAACTTTCAAAATTTTCAAAAATTGTTAAAAATTAATTATTTTTGAAAAAAAAATTATTTTTCAGTTACATTGAGTTAATATAGCTGAAAAATGCAAAATGTAATGATTTTTGATAATTTTTTTTAATTTTTGAAAAAATTCGAAATTTTCAAAATTTTCAAAAATTGTTAAAAATTAATTATTTTTGAAAAAAAAATTATTTTTCAGTTACATTGAGTTAATATAGCTGAAAAATGCAAAATCTAATGATTTTTGATAATTTTTTTTAATTTTTGAAAAAATTCGAAATTTTCAAAATTTTCAAAAATTGTTAAAAATTAATTATTTTTGAAAAAAAAATTATTTTTCAGTTACATTGAGTTAATATAGCTGAAAAATGCAAAATCTATTGATTTTTGATAATTTTTTTTAATTTTTGAAAAAATTCAAAATTTTCAAAATTGTCAAAAATTGTTAAAAATTAATTATTTTTGGAAAAAAAATTATTTTTCAGTTACATTGAGTTAATATAGCTGATAAATGCAAAATCTAATGATTTTTGATAATTTTTTTTAATTTTTGAAAAAATTCGAAATTTTCAAAATTTTCAAAAATTGTTAAAAATTAATTATTTTTGAAAAAAAAATTATTTTTCAGTTACATTGAGTTAATATAGCTGAAAAATGCAAAATCTAATGATTTTTGATAATTTTTTTTAATTTTTGAAAAAATTCAAAATTTTCAAAATTTTCAAAAATTGTTAAAAATTAATTATTTTTGAAAAAAAAATTATTTCTCAGTTACATTGAGTTAATATAGCTGAAAAATGCAAAATCTAATGATTTTTGATAATTTTTTTTAATTTTTGAAAAAATTCAAAATTTTCAAAATTTTCAAAAATTGTTAAAAATTAATTATTTAAAAAAAAAAAATTATTTTTTAGTTACATTGAGTTAATATAGCTGAAAAATGCAAAATCTAATGATTTTTGATAATTTTTTTTAATTATTGAAAAAATTCAAAATTTTCAAAATTTTCAAAAATTGTTAAAAATTAATTATTTTTGAAAAAAAAATTATTTTTCAGTTACATTGAGTTAATATAGCTGAAAAATGCAAAATCTAATGATTTTTGATAATTTTTTTTAATTTTTGAAAAAATTCAAAATTTTCAAAAATTGTTAAAAATTAATTATTTTTGAAAAAAAAATTATTTTTTAGTTAAATTGAGTTAATATAGCTGAAAAATGCAAAATCTAATGATTTTTAATATTTTTTTTTTTTTTTGAAAAAATTCAAAATTTTCAAAAATTGTTAAAAATTAATTATTTTTGAAAAAAAAATTATTTTTCAGTTACATTAAGTTAATATAGCTGAAAAATGCAAAATCTAATGATTTTTGAAAATTTTTGAAAAAATTCAAAATTTTCAAAAATTGTTAAAAATTAATTATTTTTGAAAAAAAAATTATTTTTTAGTTACATTGAGTTAATATAGCTGAAAAATGCAAAATCTAATGATTTTTGATAATTTTTTTTAATTTTTGAAAAAATTCAAAATTTTCAAAATTTTCAAAAATTGTTAAAAATTAATTATTTTTGAAAAAAAAATTATTTTTCAGTTATATTGAGTTAATATAGCTGAAAAATGCAAAATCTAATGATTTTTGATAATTTTTTTTAATTTTTGAAAAAATTCGAAATTTTAAAAATTTTCAAAAATTGTTAAAAATTAATTATTTTTGAAAAACAATTTATTTTTCAGTTACATTGAGTTAATATAGCTGATAAATGCAAAATCTAATGATTTTTGATAATTTTTTTTAATTTTTGAAAAAATTCAAAATTTTCAAAAATTGTTAAAAATTAATTATTTTTGAAAAAAAAATTATTTTTCAGTTACATTGAGTTAATATAGCTGAAAAATGCAAAATCTAATGATTTTTGATAATTTTTTTTAATTTTTGAAAAAATTCAAAATTTTCAAAATTTTTAAAAATTATCAAAAATTAATTATTTTTGAAAAAAAATTTATTTTTTAGTAACATTGAGTTAATATAGCCGAAAAATGCAAAATCTAATGATTTTTGATAATTTTTTTTAATTTTTGAAAAAATTCGAAATTTTCAAAATTTTCAAAAATTGTTAAAAATTAATTATTTTTGAAAAAAAAATTATTTTTCAGTTACATTGAGTTAATATAGCTGAAAAATGCAAAATCTAATGATTTTTGATAATTTTTTTTAATTTTTGAAAAAATTCAAAATTTTCAAAAATTGTTAAAAATTAATTATTTTTGAAAAAAAATTTATTTTTTATTTACATTAAGTTAATATAGCCAAAAAATGCAAAATCTAATGATTTTTGATAATTTTTTTTAATTTTTGAAAAAATTCGAAATTTTCAAAATTTTCAAAAATTGTTAAAAATTAATTATTTTTGAAAAAAAAATTATTTTTCAGTTACATTGAGTTAATATAGCTGAAAAATGCAAAATGTAATGATTTTGGATAATTTTTTTTAATTTTTAAAAAAATTCGAAATTTTCAAAATTTTCAAAAATTGTTAAAAATTAATTATTTTTGAAAAAAAAATTATTTTTCAGTTACATTGAGTTAATATAGCTGAAAAATGCAAAATCTAATGATTTTTGATAATTTTTTTTAATTTTTGAAAAAATTCGAAATTTTCAAAATTTTCAAAAATTGTTAAAAATTAATTATTTTTTAAAAAAAAATTATTTTTCAGTTACATTGAGTTAATATAGCTGAAAAATGCAAAATGTAATGATTTTGGATAATTTTTTTTAATTTTTAAAAAAATTCGAAATTTTCAAAATTTTCAAAAATTGTTAAAAATTAATTATTTTTGAAAAAAAAGTTATTTTTTAGTTACATTGAGTTAATATAGCTGAAAAATGCAAAATCTAATGATTTTTGATAATTGTTTTTAATTTTTGAAAAAATTCAAAATTTTCAAAATTTTCAAAAATTGTTAAAAATTAATTATTTTTGAAAAAAAATTTATTTGTTAGTTACATTGAGTTAATATAGCCGAAAAATGCAAAATCTAATGATTTTTGATAATTTTTTTTAATTTTTGAAAAAATTCGAAATTTTCAAAATTTTCAAAAATTGTTAAAAATTAATTATTTTTGAAAAAAAAATTAATTTTCAGTTACATTGAGTTAATATAGCTGATAAATGCAAAATCTAATGATTTTTGACAATTTTTTTTAATTTTTGAAAAAATTCAAAATTTTCAAAAATTGTTAAAAATTAATTATTTTTGAAAAAAAAATTATTTTTTAGTTACATTGAGTTAATATAGCTGAAAAATGCAAAATCTAATGATTTTTGATAATTTTTTTTAATTTTTGAAAAAATTCAAAATTTTCAAAATTTTCAAAAATTGTTAAAAATTAATTATTTTTGAAAAAAAATTTATTTTTTAGTTACATTGAGTTAATATAGCCGAAAAATGCAAAATCTAATGATTTTTGATAATTTTTTTTAATTTTTGAAAAAATTCGAAATTTTCAAAATTTTCAAAAATTGTTAAAAATTAATTATTTTTGAAAAAAAATTATTTTTCAGTTACATTGAGTTAATATAGCCGAAAAATGCAAAATCTAATGATTTTTGATAATTTTTTTTAATTTTTGAAAAAATTCGAACTTTTCAAAATTTTCAAAAATTGTTAAAAATTAATTATTTTTGAAAAAAAAATTATTTTTCAGTTACATTGAGTTAATATAGCTGAAAAATGCAAAATCTAATGATTTTTGATAATTTTTTTTAATTTTTAAAAAAATTCGAAATTTTCAAAATTTTCAAAAATTGTTAAAAATTAATTATTTTTGAAAAAAAAATTATTTTTCAGTTACATTGAGTTAATATAGCTGAAAAATGCAAAATCTAATGATTTTTGATAATTTTTTTTAATTAATGAAAAAATTCAAAATTTTCAAAATTTTCAAAAATTGTTAAAAATTAATTATTTTTGAAAAAAAAATTATTTTTCAGTTACATTGAGTTAATATAGCTGAAAAATGCAAAATCTAATGATTTTTGATAATTTTTTTTAATTTTTGAAAAAATTCAAAATTTTCAAAAATTGTTAAAAATTAATTATTTTTGAAAAAAAATTATTTTTTAGTTACATTGAGTTAATATAGCTGAAAAATGCAAAATCTAATGATTTTTGATAATTTTTTTTAATTTTTAAAAAAATTCAAAATTTCCAAAATTTTCAAAAATTGTTAAAAATTAATTATTTTTGAAAAAAAAATTATTTTTCAGTTAAATTGAGTTAATATATCTAAAAAATGCAAGTTCTAATGATTTTTGATAATTTTTTTTAATTTTTGAAAAAATTCAAAATTTTTAAAATTTTCAAAAATTGTTAAAAATTAATTATTTTTGAAAAAAAAATAATTTTTAGTTAAATTGAGTTAATATAGCTGAAAAATGCAAGTTCTAATGATTTTTGATAATTTTTTTTTATTTTTGAAAAAGTTCAAAATTTTCGAAAATTGTTAAAAATCAATTATTTTTGAAAAAAAAAATATTTTTCAGCTAAATTGTGTTAATATATTTGAAAAATGGATTGTTATTGATATTGATATTGTTATTGATATTGACATTGTTATTGTTATTGTTATTGTTGTTGTTATTGTTATTGTTATTGTTATTGTTGTTGTTATTGTTATTGTCCTGTGTACGGAGAAAAAACTCGATAAGGAATTGACAAATCATGTTCCTGGAACAGGGAAGTGCAAAGTTTTTAGGGAAGAGCTCAGAAATGAAAAGGAAAAGCAAGAAAGATGAGCAACGTACTCCAGGGGAACTTGAACAGAAGTCGAAGGGCAACTGATTTGCTGTCCTAGATCCTTCTTGAGAAACAGATTGACGTCCTGATACTATGTGATCAGTATAAAGATAGCGATAATCAAAATTGGTTTCGAGATAAGTTAAAAACTGCCGCTATCTGGATAAGAAATGCGAATAAAGTACCTGTTGACAATCATGGATCTGAAGAAGGCTTTGTATGGGTCCAGAGCGGCGATACTGTGTTTGTTAGCTGCTACTTCACTCCAAACAAAAGCATTAACGATTTCCAAAATAAATTGGACAAATTAGAAGATTTCCTTGTAGACACCAACTTACAAAAAATTGTAGCTGGTGATTTCAACGCAAAAGCGGTGGAATGGGGCATGCCATGCCCTGATTCAAGAGGTAAACGTGTGATGGAACTAGTTGCCAGAAGAGGCCTCCTTATTCTCTACGTTTGAAATACCACTACATTTAGGAGACCGGGATATACTAAAACGATACCTGACATTTCCCTTGCATCAGAGGAACTAGGGAAGTTCATTGAGAAATGGGATGTGACTGAGGAATTCACTGGAAGTGATCATCAGTATATTACTTTCCAAATTAGAAGCAACAAACCAGAGAATACTTCTCTTCGAAAGATATAATTTAAATGGAACATAGCGAAAATCAACGAAGAGATTTTTAAGATGGAAATTAGAAGAGATGATACCATTGTTATGGAAGCCCTTCGATTCGCCTCGACTAGAAAAGATACCGAAGCAGGAATAAATTTTGCTATGGATCTGTTTAATCGAACATGTGCTGCTGCCATACCCCGAAAATGGATTAAACCTAACCAAAGGCCAGTTTACTGGTGGAATCCTGAAATTGCCATGAAGAGAAAAACCTGCCTTGTACTTAGGAGAAGAGCGCAGCGTGCAAGGAAGAAGAATACTGATTTCGGTCAGAAACAACAAGAATATCTTCTTTCAAAAAAGGTGCTTAGAACGTCTATTAAGAGAAGCAAACGATCCTGCTGGCAAGCCTTTGTGAACGACGTTGATAACGATCCGTGGGGTCTAGGCCATTAAGATCGTAAATCGTAGACTGAGGACTTCACCTTCTAGCGTCAAGGACTACCCTAAGATGGTACATATTGTGGATACGTTGTTTCCAACACACGCAGAAGCTGTGGAAGTGGAACGTGGAGACACAGAATTAACCTTTGAACCTTTAAAAAGTCGTCATTGTTATTGATATTGTTATTGTTATTGTCATTGATATTAATATTGATATTGTTATTGTTATTGTTATTGTTATTGTTATTGTTATTGTTATTGTTATTGTTATTGTTATTGTCATTCATATTGATATTGATATTGATATTGTTATTGTCATTGTCATTGATATTGTTATTGATATTGTCATTGATATTGATATTGATATAGATATTGTTATTGTTATTGTTATTGTTATTGTCATTCATATTGATATTGATATTGATATTGATATTGATATTGTTATTGATATTGTCATTGATATTGATATTGATATTGATATTGATATTGATATTGTTATTGATATTGTTATTGATATTGTCATTGATATTGATATTGTTATTGTTATTGTCATTGATATTGATATTGATATTGTAACGTTTGTAATTTTAGAATCTATTTAGCTCGCCGAGCCAGGGTTTTTGATTCAAAAAAAAATAATAACACAACAGGTTAATTACAAATCGAAAACAAATTATTTATTTACAATACTATTTACATATGATATGATATTACTTAACATTTTGCGTAAATCGGATATGGACTGATGTCAAGCTTCATTTGTCTATTTTACTAGATGAAATATCGTGCGATCGGTTTTGATATATAATAAGAAAGAGACAGTATAACGGTAATGATAAAAATTATGTTAACAATTATAATGGCGATAAGCTCGCAAGCTTCGCGAAACATTTGCGGATTTAATACTGAACGGTAATTTAGTTGAACGGAATTGCGAGTAATCAAATAATAAAAGAAAATTAATTGCGGTAGATACGAAATACAGGTGGGTCTATAGATTATAATATTTGAGGAAAACGCGATTTCTACTAGAGACTCGTTTTAACGGCGTCCGTCGGGGTGTTGAGCCGCGGGGTAGGATTGGCTTCGGTGCAGGTCAAGCCGCGGGATACTTTCGATCGGCGTTCAACTGGGTATTTGGAGCCGTTTGGGAAATCCTCTGCTCTGGTGATGATCCTTTCCTCGGTGTTGGTGTCGAATTTCTATAACCCTGGATAATCACGAGTAATACTCGTGATTACCTACACTAAGAGTAAAACTCTAAATGTATCTAATACTAATGTTTAAAGAACAAAATATTTTACGTTTGAATATTGCGTGTTCGAGTAAAACTCGACATACATATATTGCTAGAGTAAAACTCTATTAACGAAGAGTAACTTTCTAGGTTTATTGCAATAAGGTAATACCTTACTGCTCTGAGTAATACTCAGTTCTCTCTTGATTGATGAAATTCGCCTCCTTTTATATCCGCTCAGCCGGCTGGGAAGTGGTGGGGGCGAACGATTCGGATCGGGCGTCTGGAGGGAGAAATCTCTCGGTCTGCGCGGCGCTAGGTCGGTTCTGGTTTGCGGCGCGCAATTTTTCGCTCCGTGCAAAGGGGCCTTTCTCCACCGTCCGTGCCTTTGCCTGGGTCTTTTCGTTCGGTCTCGCGCTCTACAGTTTGCGTGCGCACGCCTGTCAGCTGATCTTCGGAAAATCAATAATCGGGACATTATTGATTTAACGCGTACATATTTATTTTTCCGGATTAATAATATTTGTCAATATACGCATTCATATTACACCCCCTTTTCGTAAGGATTTTTTTTTGTCGTATTAAAAAAAATATAAAGAATATTTATTTCGTAGTAAAAAGTACAAAAAAAGAATAAAATTATGTATGATAAAACAGAGTGAACTATATATGTATAAACAAAAAAAAGAACTATACATGTCGAAATATAGAAATCTGTAGATGAGTAAAAATATAAAAGAAAAACATACAATATATGAACAAATGAATTGTTTGATTTACTACATATAATGATAATAAAATAAAAAAAAACTTTTAACTCCTCGTTTTCTCCTTGATTGTCATGGTCCCGTCTCCATATGTCCTCACTTGCATTTCTTTGCCATCGATAACGGCGAGGAATTTCTTTCTTTTTGCTTGAAAGTATGGTACTACACTGGTCCTACTGTCTTCGAGGAAAGCGTCCATTCTTCTTTTCCTTTCACTGCGGGCATCGAGATTGACTTGGGGCGTCGGTTGGTATTCTGGCATCGCTATGCGAAATAATTTCCAAGGGACTGTCACCTTTTCTGCATGGGGGCTGATTGACTTATTCCTTGGTTCGTATATTTCCTCATCGGCTACTGTAACTGGTGAATTTTGTACTGGCCGCGCCGTGAATAAATGCTTTTCTGGTGTATTGGCGAATTCAGAGAGAGCCGCAAATACTTCTTCGAATTCGCGTTGCTCGGATGCATAGACTTCGAGGAGGTTAGGTGCGAGTAACATGTTTTCCAAGATGAAATCTGATAATGGTGACCGTGGTGTAGACACTGGGTGTGATGGGGTGACTTGTTTTCCATCTGGATAATTCGCCACGACTTCCTCGGCATAACAGGCGATTCGTGAAGTTGAAGGCCACTTTGGAACCGGTGCCGCTTTGTCTTCGAGAATCTCATTAATTTGTGACAACACTACTGCGTCCGACAACATTGTTGGTTCAGTCTGGACGTCTCGTACGTCTGATAGTTCATCGGAGTCGCTGTCCTCTCCAAACAGTTCCTTCATCGTTGTCATTGTGGCCATGATGACTGATTTGGAAATGACCGATCTTGGTCTGGTGCTCTAATTTAAATTGGCTCAGTATCGGTGGTGGGGGTGAAATTTCCTCCTGATTGGTCCATTTCTTTTGTCTCGGGGGAATCGTCTTCTTCGGGATCGTCGGGTGCTTCATCTTCTCCATCGAAATATGGCTTGAGATCCTTCACATGCGCTAAGTGCTTTTTTCCATCTTTATCGACAATTTCTATTACGGTATGACTTATGATATCGGATACAACGAAGTTTCCTTTGAATTTAGTCGCAAGTTTTGCCGAAAAATTAGCTATGGCAGACGACAATGGTCTTTCGCGTTTGCTAACCTTATCGCCTATCGCTGGCGTCCAATCGCGTCTTTTCTTATCATAGTGAGCACTTTGACGTGTGTACGCTCGCGCCAGATTCACTCGTACCAGTTCTAGGGTGTCTTTTAATTTTTCGACGTTTTTCGGGACTTGACGAACGTTTTTTTCTAGTGATGCTTTCAAGGTGTTTGGAGGTAAAATTTCGCGTTGGAAATTTAAATAAGCGGGGGTAAAAGAGGTGGACTCGTGCTTGGCGGTATTTATTGCGAACTGGAATTCGGGAAGGAGCGCGTCCCACGACTTTTGATTGTCTTTAACGTATTGTGAAATTATAGTCTTTACGGTTTTGTTTGTACGTTCGACAGGATTACATTGCGGGGAGTAGGGGGGAGTTCGCTGGTGGGTGATTCCGTATTCTTCTAGCAACATTTTAAAATCATTGGCTCGAAATTGACTACCGTTATCTGTAATTAAAATACGGGGGCATCCGTAACGTAGCATGATTTTTTCTTTCAGGGCTTTTAGAATTGGTTTTGACTTTTGTTCGCGAAGTGGGTGTAATTCGACCCATTTCGTGAATTTGTCTTGCATTACCAGAAGGTATTTATTACCGCGTGTTGATCTCGTTAGGGGACCTACGATGTCCATCGATACGTACTCCCAGGGATGGGTCGCGTTACATGTTCCCATTTTACCTGGTACTGCGGTTTGCGGAAGCTTGTACGCTTGACAGGACGGACATTGTCTTACGTATTTAGCGATATCGGAACTCATTTTCGGCCAATAATAATTTTCTGAAATACGCGCTATTGTTTTACTAATTCCAAGATGGCCGGCGGTTGGCTCATCATGGTTCTCTTTTAAAACGCGTTCGCGCAGGGGACCAGGTACGCAAAGTTTCCATGCTTTTTCTCGGTCCGTGAAGTTGAGGCTATGATGCATATGACGATACAACATGCCATCCTGAATCGTGTACGCGGAGTGACTGTCGGGATTTTCTTTCACGGATGCAACCATTTTACGGTACCAATTACATAATTCGTTTTCGGCGATTACAAACGCGGTTTCGTCGGTGAAATCTTTAATTTCGTTTTCAATTGGTAGGGGGTCACATGATAGGGCATCGGCCACGTGATTTTGGCTACCCTTTCGATATTTAATATCGAAATCGAATTGTTGGAGGTATACGCTCCATCTGGCTATACGACCGGCAGGACTTTTTAATGATTGGAGCCACTTTAGAGAAACGTGGTCTGTAAGCACGGTAAATCTGTAACCTTCGATATAATAACGCATCTTTGAAACGCCCCAAACTACCGCGAGGCATTCCTTTTCCGTCACGGAGTAGTTTATTTCGGCGTTGTTCAGGGTTCTACTGGCGTAAGCGATAACTACTTCGACGCCATTTTGTATTTGGGTCAACACTACCCCGAGTCCGTATTGACTAGCGTCGGTTTGGAGACAGAACGGTTCGTTGAAATCTGGCACGGCTAAAATTGGGGCCGTGGACAAACGGTTTTTCAAAGTCTCAAACGCGACGTCCTGCTCGGTTCCCCAAATCCACTTTTGTTTCTTACGTAAGAGACTTGTTAGTGGTTTGGTATATGTTGAGCAGTCGGGGATGAATCGCCTATACCACGATATAATTCCTATAAAACGGCGTAGTTCAGTTGTGTTTTTCGGGGTTTGAAAAGCTAGGATTGATTCTACCTTTTCCGGATCGGTGTGTATTCCGTTTTCGTCGATTACGTGACCTAGGTATCGGATTTGTGTCTTCATGAACTCGGATTTCTTTTCATTGACACGCAGGTTTGCGTCACGTAAACGCTTTAATACACGTTTTATGTTATCTAGGTGTTCCGCGACGGTTTTGCCTAAGATGATTATGTCGTCTAGGTAAACGTAAGCGCTGACACCTAGTTCGGGTCCGAGAACTTTTTCAATCATTCGTTGAAACGTCGCAGATGCGGAATGTAAGCCAAATGGCATTACCTTATACTGGAATAATCCCCTGCCGGGAACAAAGAAAGCGGTGATCGGGCGACTTTCTGCGGCTAACGGGATATTCCAGTATCCGTTTTCTAAGTCGATTACGGAGAAGTATTTTGAATCCCGTAATCTATCTAGCGTGGCGTTAATCTGGGGTATCGCGTATACGTCTCGTATCGTCACGGAATTTACTTTACGGTAATCGTTGCAAAATCGGTATTCTTTATTTTTACGTTTCGTTAACACGATGGGCGAGCACCACGACGCACGTGACGGCTCGATTTTGTCGGCCGCGAGCATCGCATCGGCTTCGTCCATCATGATTTTCTGCATGGCAGGGTTTCTGGGGGAATAATTGAAATTTATTGGCTCCGTGTTGGGCTTTAAACGTATTACGTGTTCTCCTGCGTTCGTGACACCTTTTACGTTTTCGAACAGTTTCAATTCTTCCGCGATTTCTTTTAACGCTTCAGCTATTTCTTGTTTTTCGGATTTACGGGAATCGCTGCTTTCCGACGCGATATCGTCGTAGTCGAAACGATAATCCACGGCACTTAAAATGTCCAGGCCGAACAATAAATCCGAATCTAAGTTAGGGAGCACTCTAAACGTTACGTCAATCGTTTTACCGTAAAAATAAATTTTTAAATCTACCGTACCTAAAATTTTTGCGCGACTTCCGTCCGCGAATCTAGCCATCGTCTTTACGGGTTGCAATTCCGCGACTCCATGTTTTACAATCTCGTTGAACACTTTTTCGCCGATAAATGAACGGCTGGCACCAGTGTCCAAAAGTGCGCAATACGTCACGCCTTCTAACGAGATTGGTTCATAAAGTCGCGCATCGCTCGGAATTTTTACTACGTCTAAATTGTCTGGCTTCCGGCTGTCAGGATTTGATTCTCGGGCCGTTCTTCCGCCGGTTTTATTTCGGCCCGGCGTGCGTTTCCCGGTTTCGGGCAATCACATTCGCGAGAATATATGACCTTCTTTCCACACCATGAGCAAAACTTCTTGGCGGGGTTGGTACATTTCTCGCGTCTGTGACCCCGTCTTCCGCACCGCCAACAACAATCTTTTCGAGAGTACTCGTATTTGACACTGGCCAAATTTTCCTTTGCGGGGCGATTATCGTCATTTTTGCTTTGCCTTTGTTCATTAGACAAAACAGACTGTGGTGGGGGTTTATACGATTTTTCCGCGACAAGGATAAGTTCGTATTCGTTACATAAACGGATAAGGTCGGCCACCGTTCTAATTTCGTGCCGCCGGATGTAACGGCGGTATTCCGGACGTAGATTATTGTATATACGTTCTACTTCGCTATCATGACTCATGCCGCCGTAACGTCGGATAAGAGTTTGTAACGCGGTTATAAAATCGTGTGCGCTTTCTTTCGCACCTTGGGTTCTATTACGGATGTCTTCTTCGAGTTGACGGTTTATATTAACCGGAAGGAAATATCTTTTGATGTCAAATTCGAAATCTTCCCAATAATGCCAATTACGGCGATTATTACGGTACCAGAGGATAGCTTTACCCTTTAGTAGCATAGGTAGACACGAAACCAAGTTGTCAAGGGGAATTTCGTATGTGAAACTAAGTTCGTCTATACGTTCAAGGAAATCCAATACGTTTCGCGTTCCGTCGAACGTAACTCCCCATTTACGGACCTGTTCAGCTAGGCACTCGGTCGTACGTTCGCGAGGTATATCGTAATTTCTTTGACCATGGATTGGTTGCGGTCTTTGATACGGATTACGGTCGGTGTGTTCGTTATTACGGCGGTGATTGTTTTGTTCTAATCTGTTCCTTTGATCGGGTGTTGGTTCGCGATTTCTTACGTAATTACGGGGAACGTAGTCGCGTCGGCTTTCATCTCGATGAAAGGCGGGTGGATCGACACGGGGGACGGAAGGGTTACGGACAGAGCGTTGTCCGCCGCGAACACTGCGACGTTCGGAATTTTGCTCACGGGTACGGTTGCTTATCGTTCTATCGATTTCACTATCGAAAATGCTAGCGGTGCTGCTTGAAAGGAGACTAGTCCGCGAACTACCGGAATGATTAGAATGCCGTCCGCTTGCGATGTTATTTTGAACTATCGCGTTGGGGTCTACATGATCATTATTTGTTAAAACATCGTTACGTGAATTTATTGTACGCGTGGTTTCCATCTTAATAGTTTCACGCAACAAATTCCGTAGTTCCGAGAGAGCGAATCTGGGCGGCAATGGAACGAATCTTCGTCTTAATTCGTTTTCGAGATCTACTTTATTCATTTTTGAAACGCGGGGTTTGGTTTGTTGATTCCTGTCGTCTGCCATTACTAATTTTTCTAAAGTCGATCTATGAAACCTGACATCACGTCCCTGTTCGGGCGCCAAAATCTGTAACGTTTGTAATTTTAGAATCTATTTAGCTCGCCGAGCCAGGGTTTTTGATTCAAAAAAAAATAATAACACAACAGGTTAATTACAAATCGAAAACAAATTATTTATTTACAATACTATTTACATATGATTTGATATTACTTAACATTTTGCGTAAATCGGATATGGACTGATGTCAAGCTTCATTTGTCTATTTTACTAGATGAAATATCGTGCGATCGGTTTTGATATATAATAAGAAAGAGACAGTATAACGGTAATGATAAAAATTATGTTAACAATTATAATGGCGATAAGCTCGCAAGCTTCGCGAAACATTTGCGGATTTAATACTGAACGGTAATTTAGTTGAACGGAATTGCGAGTAATCAAATAATAAAAGAAAATTAATTGCGGTAGATACGAAATACAGGTGGGTCTATAGATTATAATATTTGAGGAAAACGCGATTTCTACTAGAGACTCGTTTTAACGGCGTCCGTCGGGGTGTTGAGTCGCGGGGTAGGATTGGCTTCGGTGCAGGTCAAGCCGCGGGATACTTTCGATCGGCGTTCAACTGGGTATTTGGAGCCGTTTGGGAAATCCTCTGCTCTGGTGATGATCATTTCCTCGGTGTTGGTGTCGAATTTCTATAACCCTGGATAATCACGAGTAATACTCGTGATTACCTACACTAAGAGTGAAACTCTAAATGTATCTAATACCAATGTTTAAAGAACAAAATATTTTACATTTGAATATTGCGTGTTCGAGTAAAACTCGACATACATATATTGCTAGAGTAAAACTCTATTATTGTTATTGTTTTTGTTTTTGTTTTTGTTTTTGTTTTTGTTTTTGTTTTTGTTTTTGTTTTTGTTTTTGTTTTTGTTTTTGTTTTTGTTTTTGTTTTTGTTTTTGTTTTTGTTTTTGTTTTTGTTTTTGTTTTTGTTTTTGTTTTTGTTTTTGTTTTTGTTTTTGTTTTTGTTTTTGTTTTTGTTTTTGTTTTTGTTTTTGTTTTTGTTTTTGTTTTTGTTTTTGTTTTTGTTTTTGTTTTTGTTTTTGTTTTTGTTTTTGTTTTTGTTTTTGTTTTTGTTTTTGTTTTTGTTTTTGTTTTTGTTTTTGTTTTTGTTTTTGTTTTTGTTTTTGTTTTTGTTTTTGTTTTTGTTTTTGTTTTTGTTTTTGTTTTTGTTTTTGTTTTTGTTTTTGTTTTTGTTTTTGTTTTTGTTTTTGTTTTTGTTTTTGTTTTTTGTTTTTGTTTTTGTTTTTGTTTTTGTTTTTGTTTTTGTTTTTGTTTTTGTTTTTGTTTTTGTTTTTGTTTTTGTTTTTGTTTTTGTTTTTGTTTTTGTTTTTGTTTTTGTTTTTGTTTTTGTTTTTGTTTTTGTTTTTGTTTTTGTTTTTGTTTTTGTTTTTGTTTTTGTTTTTGTTTTTGTTTTTGTTTTTGTTTTTGTTTTTGTTTTTGTTTTTGTTTTTGTTTTTGTTTTTGTTTTTGTTTTTGTTTTTGTTTTTGTTTTTGTTTTTGTTTTTGTTTTTGTTTTTGTTTTTGTTTTTGTTTTTGTTTTTGTTTTTGTTTTTGTTTTTGTTTTTGTTTTTGTTTTTGTTTTTGTTTTTGTTTTTGTTTTTGTTTTTGTTTTTGTTTTTGTTTTTGTTTTTGTTTTTGTTTTTGTTTTTGTTTTTGTTTTTGTTTTTGTTATTGTTATTGTTATTGTTATTGTTATTGTTATTGTTATTGTTATTGTTATTGTTATTGTTATTGTTATTGTTATTGTTATTGTTATTGTTATTGTTATTGTTATTGTTATTGTTATTGTTATTGTTATTGTTATTGTTATTGTTATTGTTATTGTTATTGTTATTGTTATTGTTATTGTTATTGTTATTGTTATTGTTATTGTTATTGTTATTGTTATTGTTATTGTTATTGTTCTTGTTCTTGTTCTTGTTCTTGTTCTTGTTCTTGTTCTTGTTCTTGTTCTTGTTCTTGTTCTTGTTATTGTTATTGTTATTGTTATTGTTATTGTTATTGTTATTGTTATTGTTATTGTTATTGTTATTGTTATTGTTATTGTTATTGTTATTGTTATTGTTATTGTTATTGTTATTGTTATTGTCATTGATATTGATATTGATATTGATATTGATATTGATATTGATATTGATATTGTCATTGATAATGATATTGATATTGTTATTGATATTGTCATTGATAATGATATTGATATTGATATTGTTATTGTTATTGTTATTGTTATTGTTATTGTTATTGTTATTGTTATTGTTATTGTTATTGTTATTGTTATTGTTATTGTTATTGTTATTGTTATTGTTATTGTTATTGTTATTGTTATTGTTATTGTTATTGTTATTGTTATTGTTATTGTTATTGTTATTGTTATTGTTATTGTTATTGTTATTGTTATTGTTATTGTTATTGTTATTGAAGCAGCTATCAAACAGGAAATTGCATCCCCGGACTTGGAAATCAAAGTATTTTTGACAAAACCTAATAAAATGTCCGAAGTGATTGCAATCGTTGAGACTAGCTAGCTAGCAGCAAAGAGGCTGCTCAACATAACAAAGATCAAGATAGATTGGGTAAAATGCAGAATTCGATCTAGAACCGAAGTGCCTACATGTTCAATTGCCTCAGCTACGGACATCAAGCAAGAAATTGTACAGGCCCAAATCGGACAAAACTGTGTTTTAAATGTGACGAAGAGGGGCACAAGGGATTTCAGTGCAATTCAACACCATGTTGCGTCCTGTGTACGGAGAAAAAACTCGATAAGGAATTTGCAAATCATGTTACTGGAACAGGGAAGTGCCAAGTTTTTAGAGAAGAGCTCAGAAATGAAAAGGAAAAGCAAGAAAGATGAGCAATGTACTCTAGGGGAACTTGAACAGAAGTCGAACGGCAACTGATTAGCTGTCCTAGATCCATCTTGAGAAACAGATTGACGTCCTGATACTATGTGATCAGTATAAAGATAGCGATAATCAAAATTGGTTTCGAGATAAGTTAAAAGCTGCCGCTATCTGGATAAGAAATGAGAATATAGTACCTGTAGACAATCATGGATCTGAAGAAGGCTTTGTATGAGTCCAGTGCGGCGATACTGTGTTTGTTAGCTGCTACTTCACTTCAAACGAAAGCATTAACGATTTCCAAAATAAATTGGACAAATTAGAAGATTTCCTTGTAGACACCAACTTACAAAAAAATGTAGCTGGTGATTTCAACGCAAAAGTGGTGGAATGGGGCATGCCATGCCCTGATTCAAGAGGTAAACGTGTGATGGAACTAGTTGCCAGAAGAGGCCTCCTTATTCTCAACGTGGGAAATACCACTACATTTAGGAGACCGGGATATACTAAAACGATACCTGACATTTCCCTTGCATCAGAGGAACTAGGGAAGTTCATTGAGAAATGGGATGTGACTGAGGAATTCACTGGAACTGATCATCAGTATATTACTTTCCAAATTAGAAGCAACAAACCAGAGAATACTTCTCTTCGAAAGATAAAATTTAAATGGAACATAGCGAAAATCAACGAAGAGATTTTTAAGATGGAAATTAGAAAAAATGATACCATTATAATGGAAGCCCTTCGATTCGCCTCGACTAGAAAAGATACCGAAGCAAGAATAAATTTTGCTATGGATCTGTTTAATCGAACATGTGCTGCTGCCATACCCCGAAAATGGATTAAACCTAACCAAAGGCCAGTTTACTGGTGGAATCCTGAAATTGCCATGAAGAGAAAAACCTGCCTTGTACTTAGGAGAAGAGCGCAGCGTGCAAGGAAGAAGAATACTGATTTCGGTCAGAAACAACAAGAATATCTTCTTTCAAAAAAGGTGCTTAGAACGTCTATTAAGAGAAGTGTTACGTCCGAAGATATAACACAAATAATTTCTTTTTTATATAAGATTTTATTTAAAAAATCCTATATAATTTTAAATTTTTGAGTCTAGACTCTCGTCTACTAACTCGGGAATTTTCAGTAATAATTTTTGTTGAAAAATAAGGAATTGAATTTAAAAGGACGTGAGAAAAATTTTGATGCACAAATTTTTGCACCTTAATTTTCTCGGAAAGGTAAATTTAAAAAATGGTTAAAAATGGTTTGACAAAATAACGAGGCACATTTTGCCCCAGAATTTGTCGGAATTGATAGAAAGGTTAAGAAGTGAAAAGAATTTATAAATCATAATTTTATTCTTTTTTACTTACTTTTATTTAAAATATGTTTTGAAAATTTGTCCAAGAAAAACTGCAACTTTTCCAGAAAAAATATGGCGGCAACACTTAAATATTTGAATTTATATTTTTAAAGAATTTAAAAGTTTTTAATTTTAGAACACTTAAAATTTGATATAAAAGAAAATAAAACTCAGAAAACTTTCACGAACTTTTAAGAATTGTTTTTAAGAAAAGAAATAAGATTTTAAAGAACTAGTTGAATTGCTTGAACTGATTGAACTGAACTTTTCTATAAAGAATTCTTGTTTTTAAAGAATTGTCCCTTCCCCAAAATTCAGGGTTGGAAATAAAAATTTTCAAGTGGTGGAAAAAGAGGTTGGAAAAATCTAATGATTGGTTTTACTAAAAGAAAATGAAGAAAAAGCATTATTGTCTTAGGTCAGGATTGGGTCTTTAAGTCCCAACCCTCGAAAATAGGGAAGTTTCAAGGGCGTGTCTTGAGTGAGATAACTTGCCCTTGAAGAGGGGGCTTAACTCGACATTTCCGTAAAGATGGCGAAATTATAATTTTTCTTGGACAATTTTCTTATTTTCTACAATTTTCATATTTTTATACTATTAATTAATTAACAATAATTATTTATATTAATATTAAGCAATACAATTAATTTCCTATAAATTTAATTACAAATTTTATTAAAAAATCTAATTTTTAATTATATATTGAACTTTACACATTATTTATTAATAAAAGTTATTTCTATTATTTATTTATTAATTTTAGATTATTTTTATAATAATTTATTAATAATAATGTATAAAATTCCATATATATTATTTTTATAATTAATATTTATTTTAACTAAAAGTTATTTAAATTTTTTATGTATAGGAAATATATCGATCAACAATCGATTATCGATTATCGATATTCGATATATTTAATTAATTAATTTTAAAAATTTGAATTATTAATTTAAAAAAAAAAGTTATCCATTTACAATTTATTAAATGTAAACTATTTTCTTATATTATTTTATTTATAAATAATGTAAAAGTTATTTTAATTATAAATAATAAGGAAAAATTATTATAAACAATATATTTTATAATGTACAATTATTTTTATAAAAAGAAAAATAATTGAATTTTAACTTTAAAAGATACAAAAAATTTAATATTTTTCAAATAGTTTTACATTATTTATTAATATTTTATTAATGTAAGGTTGAAAATAATATTTTATTTACAAAAATTATTGTTGTTAATTTTTAAATTGTAAATATTAATATTATTTTTCTATCTATACCGAGAAGAAAACTAAATATAATATATAAAGGAATTTATATTCTAAATTTAAAAGAAATCAGCACAATAGAGATCATAAAAGGGGCCGCTTAATGGGTTTCAGAGTCCCATAATCACCACGAGATATGATCTCTCCAGGTGATTTTTCGAAACAATCATTGTATATATATTGGACTTTCTTACTTCTGAATTTTATGATTTTATTTCTTTAAACTCGGAGTTTGTTGATTTTTGAGCTAAAGATATAAATATTGATTTTAATTCTTAAGATTTAAGAAAGTCCAATATATCTTCATAAATTTTTCTTATAATCTTTTTTAAAAGGAGAAAAAAAAAAAAAAATATATATATATATATAATAAAATAATACAATTTAATATTTTCAAAATGATAACGTCACCGGACGTTACACCCCCACCGTAAAATGGTTACTTGAGGATGCAAGACGAAGAGTGACCATAACCTTAAGACCATATATAAAAATTGAGTGTACATATTAAAAGTTTATATTCGGAAAAAGGTTTTTGGATTTTGGTTTCGTTGTCTGTGGTGTCGTTTCCAGAGTCAAATGTTTACCTTAAGTTAAAAAATCCTGTACTTTGCTGCTGTTGTTGTTGTTGTTGTTGTATCTCACCCACCGGATATAAAGTTTTTTCAGGCGGTGCTTCTGGTGTCACTGTTGGTTCGGAAGTTATGGCAACTGTAACTTCTTCCAACGGAGTTTCTTCCACAACGGTTCTTGTACCGAGATGGACAAGTAGGTGTGTTATGGATCCAAAGATTGCTCCCAGTAGATGAACGGACCAGCCATAAATGGAATGTATGGTATAACCGTGAACTAATGTATCCACGATTAATTTGATTAAGTGGACAATGGTTATTATAGCGAAAATTCCCGCACTGGTTGTGCCAAAGATTACAAATTTGTTCCATAACGACTTCCAGGTGTTGTCGACCAATCTTTCCACGACATTATCATTACTATTCGTTGTCCCCTCATACCTAACGCTAAATCGTTAAGTACCGAAGGCTTCTCAACTGGAAACATAATTCTTTCTTTAAGCTGCTCTATATCCTTTTCTGTGTAAATACCGCTGGTGGCTAGGTCCTCGGGATTAGTGTACTCCCAAGTATTAGCTTTTGAAGGTTGGAGTATCGTTGGTGGTCTTGCTTCAACGGGGGAAGGTAGAATTTTATACCAATTCTCGTTTACGTTGTAGAAAGATGGTAATATACTATTACACATAGTCTGAGTCCCTTTTGTTTTTAATATATGAGTCCTTGGAGTGAGGTAATAAGTCCTGTTGTTCCTAGTGACTTGAAGTTCCAAAAAGCAATTTTCGCCATGTTGTATTTTGATTTCCACAGGTGTACATTTGACTATGTGAACAACCTCACCTGCAACTACAGCCATGTGTCCTGGACCTTTCATTACATCGAACGCGAATTGGTCTGGAGCTAAGGTTGCTAATGATAAAGAATTTTTAATGGTCTGTTGTTCTAATTTGCATTTTTGAGTTATAACGTCGATATATAAGTTTTTCATCTGCTTCCTAATATGTTTCTCTACATAAATGAATTTTGAGTTTACATATGTGAAAATATCGAGATTTGATACAGAAATTTGTTTGTTTTTGGCGAAGCTATTACCCTTATAGGTTTCAAATATTAACAATTTTGGGTGTTCAGTTCTTATGATATTGTAGCCACATACATAATTCTTTCCTGATGCTGTTAAAGCGAATGTAACTTCACCTTTAGTTACGGCGTAAATTACTTGAGGATTTAATATGTCAATATCAGTTATTTTACTAGCTATTCCTTCATATAAAATATTGTACATATCAAATTTACAGTTGTCACGTGGTATGGAGTTCCAATAAGTGTAACCCCCTTCTTGGTCTATACATCTTTCGTCGGAGAAGGAACATATGGTGCCGGATTTCAAAACTATTGTATTCGTTTCTAATTTTACGCGTGCGAGATGCTCTGATAAGGTTACTGTAACGCTAGCTTGTACTACTACATTTTTCCAGGATCCAAAAGGATCAGAATAACCTGCACCATCACATGTTCCATCTCCGTCGATAGAACCTGCTAATGTTAAGGGGTATACTATTGTATTATTTATTCGTAGACCGTTTAACGAGTGGTTATCGCTTATTTTAAGTATACCAGTTAGATGAGCAATATCGCAACTTGCTCTGTTTGTTTCAGTAATATATTCGTTCATTCCGTTGTTTACTACTGACACATGGGAGTGCATGCCGCAGTAATAAACAATTCTTTTTATTTCGACCTTACATTGCCTTACCATGATTTCTGAGTAGTCACTCAGTTGTAATAATTGGATGTAACTGTCGCTGGTGTTTATGTTTGTTTTGGGAATTTCACATTCCCCTACTTTTAATAGCGAAACAGTAGTTACGTTTAGCTCCCTTGATCCACAATCATACCCAATCATCCCATAAATGGGTGAAATGAGAAGAATAATTAATGTAAATAGTTCCATTCTGTAACAGAGTCTTAATTTGGCTTATTAATTAAAAGTTTTTTAAAGAGAAAAATAAAATTATTTACATAGATTAATTTAGTTATTTTCATCTTGAACATATCTTGAATTTTTATTTGTTAATTCTGTTTCAAGATTAATGTGGGAAATTCGTAACCGATTAGAATGGACTACCTTATGATTTTTTCCTATTTGAATCTTAATATTATTTTTACTCAAAATTTCAATTATTTTAAATGGTCCATCATAGTGATTCCCGAATTTCCCAGGTTTTGGTCCCGACAAAAGGAAAACATAATCTCCTAATTTGAAATTTACAGGGTTTATATTTTTGTCATAGTATTCTTTAGACTTGATTTTTGCTGAAACTTGATTATTGTAAACAAGTTTTTGGATACCGTTAAGTCGTGTGACCAATTCGGAAACGTATCCTTTGAAAGTAGGTACTAAATCTCCTTCACGTAAAGGGTCGCTAGAGGGAAGTCTTGCAAGACGTCCAAATACTACCTCGTAAGGTGTATGTTTGGTACTATCATGGACACTGGTATTATAACTGAAGGTGGCTATATCGAGCCATTCATCCCATTCGTTATCGATATCAGTATATTGTTTTAAAAATTCTCCTAAAGAATGATGCGATCTTTCAAGGGATCCGTTCGATTGAGGATGAAAAGCAGTGGTCCTTAATTTCTTAATTCGAAAACGTTTTGAAATTCTGACCATAAGTTCACTTAGAAAGTTTCGACCTTGGTCAGTAAGGACAGTTTTAGGTGCACCAAAAATACAAACGTATCTTTTTATAAATGCGTCTGCTATTGTACTGGATAGAGTGTTCGAGAGAGGAATTGCTACACAAAATTTGGAAAACAAGTCTTGGATTGTTAGAATATATTCGTTTCCCTTTTCTGTGCGTTTTAATGGGCCTACTATATCCATTGCAACTTTATCTAATGCCACCCCTGGGGTATCGGTAATTACCATCGGTTGTTTAGTTTTTAATCTAACTAATTTCTTTAGTTGGCAATCTAAACATTGTTGGATTCTCCTTGTGACGTCATCCTTTAAATTTTCCCAAAAATATTCTTGTTTAATTCTGTTATAAGTTTTGCTAACACCTTTATGGCCTCCCAAAGGACTTTTATGAAACTCATAAAAAATTTCATCACGTTTACTAATTGGAACGTATGTAACTGACCCGTAACAAACTAAAATGGTAATGTCAGAACCCTTGAACACTAAGCAAAGTAAATTAAGAATTTCGGTCCAATCTAAATTTTCTATAGTATTACTTTTAGCTATAGAGAATTCGTTCTGTCCTAATTCTTCTAATCGTTTTCTTAGATTTTTAAATAATTCATAAATTTGTTTCTGAACAAAAGTTAAAGATTGATCTTCTTCCCCCTTTAAACATAAACAAAACAAAAATCTATTGTTTTTTCTTTTGATTTCTTTAATTTCTCCTAAGGTAAGATTTTGTCGTGAAGTTAATTTATGGTGTTCAATGAGTTTGCGAGAACCTTCGTCACACGGAGAACCATCCGTACTTACAAAAAGAATGATATTATCTGTTCGATACTGAATTGGTTCGTTTGTCTTTATTATATTTGTTTTTAAACTAATTGATTCTTCTTTGTCGGAAAGAGAATCCGTTGAGTCTGAATCTTCCGAATTTGAATCAGAATCGTGCTTTAAATATCTTCTTTTCCTAGCTTGTTTTCTTTCTTTTGAAGTTAATCGGATTCTTTTAGATTCTATTACTCGTTTATGATTAATATTATCCGAAAAAGAATTATCTCTATTTTTTTGAGTAGTCGGAAATGGTTTGGGTTGGGCTACGTAATCGTCTTCGGAAATTTCCGACTGTTCGTTATACATGGGTTCTGGATTTTTAAGAGTTCTTTTTGGGAATCTACTTTTTGGAGTATTATTTTCTAAGGAATTATTATCCATACTGGGTTGTTCTGTATGTTCAGGTACTTTAGGAATTTCTTGAACAGGAGGACTAAAATTTGAGGAAGAAGGGTTTAAATCTTTATTCAAGGTTTCTTGTAGTAGTTTCTTCTGAGCCCTAGTTAAAATATTGATCGATATTGGTTCTACGGGATTTCTCGATAATGCATCAGCATTAGTATTTATTTTCCCTAACCTATAAATTATCGTGTACTCATATTCCGAGAGCTTAAAACGCCATTTTTGGATACGAGTATTTAAACTGGCTGTTTTAAACCAAACTAACGGTTGGTGATCCGTATAGATGGTAATTTGTCTGCCATAGACATATGAACGAAAAGCTTCTACAGAATCTACTACGGCTTTCGCTTCTTTTTCGTAAACTTCATAATTAAGTTCTGGACCCCGTAAAACTCGAGAAAAATAAGATATAGGTTTATCTTTACCAATTTCCCCTTGCGATAATATACCCCCGATTGCATAACCTGAAGCATCGGTAGTTATATTATAAGGTTTATTTAAATCGGGAAATTGTAAAAGTGGAGCAGTACATAAAAGATGTTTTAGAGAATTGAAAGCCTCGTTAGCTTGTTCACTCCATTCGAAGGGTACATCTTTTTGTAGCAATTTAGTCAGTGGTTTTGCAATTTTCGCGAAATCTTTAATAAAACGCCTATAATATCCTGCTAACCCTATAAATTCACGAATATTTTTAACTTTTTTAGGGATTGGAAATGCTTGTACTGCTTCTACCTTTTTTGGATCCACGTTTAATCCTTTTTCGCTTAACACGTGACCTAAATATGTGACTTCTTGTTTTAGAAATTCACACTTGTCAATTTGCAATTTTAATCCTGCATTGTTTAATCGTTCCATTAAAACACCTAATTTATAATCATGCTCCTCAATAGAATTCGCATATATGACAATGTCATCTAGATATACAAATAATATTTCACCTTGTAATCCTTTTAAAACATTGTCCATTAGCCTTTGAAATGTGGCCGGAGCAGTTTTAAGCCCGAACGGCATTCTAGTAAATTCGTAATGACCGAAAGGGGTACTAAAGGCGGTTTTGTGAGCATCCCTAGGGTCCATTTTGATTTGTAAGAAACCTTTTGCTAAATCCAAAATGGTGTAATATTTAGCGCCCCCTACCTGATCGAAAATTTCAGTAATATTAGGTAAGGGATAAGCGTCTCCTAGTGTTTTTTCATTGAGCGATCTAAAATCTAACACTACTCTCCATTTTATATTACCTTCAGAATCAGGTTTCTTTTGGACTATCCATAATGGGGTACTGTATTGAGAATTCGATGGTTTTATTATGCCTGCCTCCAATAATTCCCTAACTTGTTTCATGATTTCCTGTTTCATGGAGTGAGGAAACCTATACTGTTTTGCATGAACAGGAATATCGTCAATAGTGGGAATCCTATGCATTACAATATCAGTACCTGGTAATTCGTCTCCCGGGAGAAAAAAGTTCTCTCTATATTTTTGGGTTAATTTCAAAATATGTTGTCTTTCTTCTTTATTTAAATGATTTAAACGTAAGTAATCTTGAAAACAAGTATTATCGATTTTTGAATGAATTTCTACTTCATTAGTAAATTTTTCTAATTCAAATAAAAATTTATCTTCTGTAGTATTAATATTAAGAACTTCTTTTGTTTCAAGGGTTGATAATAAAAATACATGTTTTTCCCCTATGCTTTCAAATTTAGTGTCATAATTATGCATAATTTCGTTATCAAGTGTAACTAAATTTTTCAATTCATTAGAAACAGGTTCTATATTGGATGATGAACGGTTATATTCAAAGCCATATCTCAATCCATTTATAATAAGCAAAGAATTTTCGAAATCTATGGTACATTTACTATCTTGAAAATATCTAGCGCCCAAAATGGCGTCGCATGGTAATGGGACGTCATTGCTGACAACTTGAAATTCCGATTTTGCACCAAAAATTTCTAAATCAGTGCATCCTAATGTCCTAATAATATTAGAACCTATTCCTTTTAAAATTCGTTTTTTACTCGCGTCATATGTATCACCGAAATACAATAATTTTTCTTTCATAACGTTTGCTTCAGAACCAGAATCTATCAAAAATTTCTTATGATCTCCACTAAGTAGATGTTCTATGGTTACAAAAGGTAATCGATTAAGGATATTGGAGTGTTCCATACATTGAACATCAGGTAAAGAATCAGAAGAAGAGATTCTTTTCATTTGAATTCGAAGGTCTCCAATTTCTAATTTTTGAGATTTAAAATTTAATTTACTTTTAGTTTCCATAAAAAATTGGGTTCCTAATATTCCATCATAAGGAATTGCAACTGAGTCTGGTATAATTTGAAATTCAGTATTGCAATTAGCAATTTTAAGATTAATTGAACCTAAAGTCTCTAATGAATCTCCACCTATACCTCGGATTTTTAATTTGTTGTCAAAATTAATTTTAACTTCTTTGGGAATTACATTGATTTTTATCAAATTAACTTCTGCTCCCGTATCTAACAATAATGATAGGACTTCCGTGGAACTACTAAAAATCATCGTAATATAGGGACTATATTTCCTAATGACGTTATTTAAGCTATTAATTCGGACGAAAGATTCTCCATTTCCGTTACATTGACGGAGCGTCTTTGAGTCGAATGGGCCCCCTGTCTCGCGCTCGATTGATGGGGACCTTGTTCGTTTCCCTGACTTCTTAATAAATTATTTCTAATCCTTTTTTGACATGCTTCAATATGGTGTCCCTTTTCTTTACAATATGCACATATTAATTCTTTAGGGACTTGAGGCGTATTTTGATTTGATAATTGGCGACACGTTGCAGCTGTGTGTCCTACCATACTACAAATTTGACACTGCATTTGGGCTCGTGAGTTCAAAGGATTTTGATTTGAAGCTACTTTATAATTGGGGTTTTTAAAACAAGTTTTGGCATTGTGTCCAGGTTTATTGCATAACTGGCATAATGACTGGGACGAATTAGACCTACAAAATTTAGCTCCATGGCCTGTTTTACCGCAAGTTTGGCAAGGTATGATTTTAAAACATTGAGACGCGGTATGGCCTGGTCGCTCACAAACTTGACACGTTGAAACCGATTCTGTTTTGGAATAACACTCTTGTGTGTTATGATTAGTTTTTTTGCAATTATTGCAAAATTTTTTATTTTTTACGCTACAATTGTCAGCCTCGTGGCCTTCTTCTTTACACAACTGACAGGAATAGATTTCCTTTTTCCGAGAAGTTTTAGAATCCGAACCTAAATTACCCCTTCGATTTCTCTGAGTATATAATTTTTTCTCTATTTTGATTGCGCTTTTTATAAGTTCTGTAATATCATTGTTCGCGGGCATTTTACTTTCAATATCAGGGATTAAACCTTCTTTAAAACTATCCACTATATCATTTTGTGTTTCGGTAATAAATTGTTCAGTTACAGTTCCGTTAATTGCGCGCTGAGCCTCAATAATACGATTTCCTAAATCTTTTATCCTGTTGGCAAAAGTGATAACACTCTCGTCATCATGTTGGTATTCATTACCAAGATCGCCCAATAATTGTTTCACCGATCTACTAACTATATATATGTCTTTAAGGAAATTTGATAATGCTTCAATAGTATTAAAATTCTGACCCGAAATGGTTTCTTGGGCTTCTCCGTATATCCTAGTCCTAATTAATTTTACCAAATTGCCTTCAGCGGCATCACCTACCATAGTTTTCGCTTCGGCGCAACCCCTCAAAAAGACATTTACTGGTATATTTGAACCATTAAATTCGGGAACTATTTTTAAGGCGTCCGTTAAACTAACGGTTTGATTTGCTGGTAATGCCATGATTGCTGGTGGGTTTGCTACTATACTCATATGAAATTCTTGTTGGTTTGTGATTGGATTAATTGTTGAATTTTGATCAATTTCACTAATGTTTGGAAAGTCTATTATTTTTCTAAAAGGGGTAGAATGAAAGATAATTTGACCATTAGACGTAGTTGGGGTATTAATACTATTATTTTCCTCATACAAGTTATTTAAATGATCATAATTTTGTACAGTAGTATTATCATGTACATCAAAACTATCTTTTGAATTCTCTAATGATTGAATGTCAGTTTCTGAAGATGATTTGTGTAAATTACTAAATTCAAATTGACTTTTTTTCTTTTTATAAGGGGATCGTGGAATTTCTCTAGATGTTGTAAAAGGATTAAAAGCTTCTACTTCATTCAATAACTCTAAATCATCTTTTGCTTGTAATCTAGTAATTCGTTTCATAGGAAAGGGAAGGAAGAAAGAAAAAGAGAAAAAGAAAGAAAAAAAAAATAAAATAAAGGAGAGATTAAAGGATTTATAAAAAAAAATTTAATTGGTAAGGAATAATAAAGAAAATCAATTAATAAAGAAAATAAATTTATTATAAAACTTTCCTATACTCTATACTATTATTATTTGTTTTCCTGGGAATTTTATATTCCCTTTTCCAAATGTCTTTACAAGTGAGACAAGTCTTAGGGTTGTTGTTGTGCTTACAAATACTACGTCTAAATATAATAATTTTAGCGTCTAAATTTAATTTTTTATAAACGTCCGGATGGACTACACCTTTTGGTAATTTAGGTGTGATTTCCTCTTTAGGGGGTAAAGGTGGTTTCACAGGTTCATATGAAGGCAATGGCGGCGATGAGATGATGGCCTTTTCTACTGTGGGAACTAATTTTTGCCTATTCAAATTTTCCCTTTCAGCTTTTTGCCTCCTATATTCCTTTAATGGTAACCAAGTTTCCCCAGCTAAGGTTTTGGATTTTTTTAATTTCCTATTAAGGGTGGCCCTCTGGGTACCCGTTAATGGTCGTGGAATAGTAAAATATCCGGACACTGGAAAAAAAAAAAAATAAAAATAAACATAAAAGTCTAACACAATAAAAAAAATTAATTTTCACTATCACTAAATACAGTGAGATCAATTTCCACAATACTTTCATAGAATCTTGGGTGGTTTTCCTCAAGGTATGCTGCTGTTCTTTGATTAATGGCTTCCTCAAACGTCAAATCAATTTCTACAATATCTACGGTAGGAGCGACAATATTATTCACTTCAACTCTTGCAATTGGTGTTACTCTAGCTACCGGGACTAATTTTATTTGAGGTTTTGTCAAATTATAAAAAATTGTAGAAGTAGCTGGAATATTTTGGAATTTTCTACTTCCTCTCTTTCTTCTGTTAGAAGATTTTGGTACAAAAGGTGTTATTGGTGACATGAGGAAAGTTGTTTCAAAACTCTACTAAAACAGAAAGTAAAACCAGACTGTCCGAGAGAGAGAAATTTACAGAATTAATTAATTTTTGTAAAACAAAAAGAAATTAATTCTCAACTTTAAAAGAAAATGTTTAAAATATTCAAGGCAGCCAACTTACTCAAGCGTTTTAATAACAGCTGTGGTGAAGTTTGCGCATATGAATTAGTAAAATTGATATTAAATAATTGATATTATTCAATAAAAATTTATTTACTCTTAATCATTTTCAATGGAAAGGAAGGGTAAGGATTATTTCAGAATAAGAGAGAAATTACAAAATTTTGAAATTTTCCTCTCTATTTTTTAGAAAAATTTATTAATTGCCTATTTTTACTATCAGAGCGTTTTTTTACTATAATTATTTGTGAATAAAAGGGAGAAATTTGTTGGTCAATCAATATATCTTTAAATAATTCTTCAAAATTTATTTTAAGGTTTTTCATAATGAAAAAAAAAAATATATAGAAATCAACAAAAAAAAAAAAAAAAAAAATTATTAAAATAAGGTGTTTTTGCAATACCTGAGATGCCAATCAATTTCTAATTTTCTTATAATATGGTCTTTATTAAAAGGACATATTATACGTTCTTCCGATTGTGGAAAATTGTTTCTTCTGCATTTAATTAAATGTCCTGACATGCGTTGTAAAGTTAACCTATGGGACTTATCATAAGGACAAGTTATAAGATTAGTTTGTACTGGTATATAATTCATGGAGAAAAAATAATTGAAAATAACTGACTAATCACAGAAGAAAATTTAAGAAGAAATTTTTAATTGAGAGAATGCATAATCTAATTCGTCAATAATGGTACGTTTACCGGGTATAGAAGAGTAAGAAACTAATCTACGAACTATTAAATGCAATCGTTGATTTTCAGTAGCTAAAATTTGAATTTGGGTTTTCAATTTTTTAATTTGATCAGCATTATAAGAACTAAGATTCCATTGCTCTTTATTTTCATCTTGTAATAAAAATATATCTAAGTCGTATCCCGTAAGTTCATCTAATTTACGAGTAAATTCATCCATAACCTGGTTTAAATGCAAGAAAACCTCTTATATATCAACCTTGTAACATCGATTTTTCAAATTTCGATAGTTGATATATCGATTTTTCAAATTTCGATAGTCAATATATCGATTTTTCAAATTTCGATAGTTAATATATCGATTTTTCAAATTTCGATAGTTGATATATCGATTTTTCAAATTTCGAGAAAAATAAAAGAAAAATATTAAATAAAATATATTTGCATAACTAAATTTAGAATAAAATTTAAAAATCGCATCAGAAACCGCGAGGGACTTCGCGTTCGCGAGATACCGCGCGAATGTAGCGGTGGATAGTGGGGGTAGCGCGAACCTACTAGTGTATATTCAATATGGCCGACTACTGGTGGTAGTAATGGCCGGTATATAGATGACACAGTCACCCTTCTCACTAGTAAGGGTCTGTTTCCCTCACACAATGTATTCAATGAGAGTTACGAACATCCACTACACGATATTTATAAAAATTTGTTAATTTATAAAATTTATTTAAATAATTAATTTTCTTAACTTTTTATAATTATTCTTAAGATGGAAAAATCAAAAATGATATTAAAAACCGCGAGGGACTTCGCGTTCGCGAGATACCGCTCGGGAGTGGCGGTGGGTAGTGGGTAGCGCGGGTGGGGGTCACCGTGCTGTGCGTCGCACAAGCGCTAGTGAGTCACGAGCGTACTATGACATATATATATCCCTTAAATACGTATATACCCATATACATATATATACTTATATATATATATATATATTTATGTATTTTTATATTATTATTTCAACAAATTCCATAAATGTTTATATTTGTTTATAACAAAAAAAAAATTTGTTTTTTTTTTTTTTTAGAATTAAGGTTAATTTCAGTAATTATTATTTATTATTTAAGAATATTTGCAAAAATTATTGTTTATTTATGAATTTTCATAATTTTTATTATTTATTTAAAAATTTTAAGAATTTTTATTAAAAATTTAAGAATTTTTTTAAGATTTTTTTTTTAAGAATTTTTAAGGTTTTTATCAACAATTTAAGAATTTTCAAGAATTTTTAAGATTTTTATTAACAATTTATGAATTTTTAATAATTTTCAAGAATTTTTAAGATTTTTATTAACAATTTAAGAATTTTCAAAAATTTTTAAGATTTTTATTAACAATTTATGAATTTTTAATAATTTTCAAGAATTTTTAAGATTTTTATTAACAATTTAAGAATTTTCAAGAATTTTTAAGATTTTTATTAACAATTTATGAATTTTTAATAATTTTTAAGATTTTTATTAACAATTTATGAATTTTTAATAATTTTCAAGAATTTTATTAACAATTTAAGAATTTTTAATAGTTTTTAAGATTTTTTAAAGATTTTTATTAAGAATTTAAGAATTTTTAATAATTTTTAAGATTTTCATTAAGAATTCAAGAATTTTTAAGAATTTTTATTATTTTTATTATAAATTTAAGATTTTTTTTTTTTTTAAAGATTTTTATTAAAATTTTAAGAATTTTTAAGATTTTTAAGAATTTTTACCAAAATTTTATAAAAACTTTTTGGAATTTGTCAAAAATAATTTATTTATTTACGATCAAGACGAAAATAATATAAAGAAAGAACAAAAATTTTCACTGAAATATCCCTCCGGGGCCTCCAAAAATTTATTTATGTTACGTCCGAAGATATAACACAAATAATTTCTTTTTTATATAAGATTTTATTTAAAAAATCCTATATAATTTTAAATTTTTGAGTCTAGACTCTCGTCTACTAACTCGGGAATTTTCAGTAATAATTTTTGTTGAAAAATAAGGAATTGAATTTAAAAGGACGTGAGAAAAATTTTGATGCACAAATTTTTGCACCTTAATTTTCTCGGAAAGGTAAATTTAAAAAATGGTTAAAAATGGTTTGACAAAATAACGAGGCACATTTTGCCCCAGAATTTGTCGGAATTGATAGAAAGGTTAAGAAGTGAAAAGAATTTATAAATCATAATTTTATTCTTTTTTACTTACTTTTATTTAAAATATGTTTTGAAAATTTGTCCAAGAAAAACTGCAACTTTTCCAGAAAAAATATGGCGGCAACACTTAAATATTTGAATTTATATTTTTAAAGAATTTAAAAGTTTTTAATTTTAGAACACTTAAAATTTGATATAAAAGAAAATAAAACTCAGAAAACTTTCACGAACTTTTAAGAATTGTTTTTAAGAAAAGAAATAAGATTTTAAAGAACTAGTTGAATTGCTTGAACTGATTGAACTGAACTTTTCTATAAAGAATTCTTGTTTTTAAAGAATTGTCCCTTCCCCAAAATTCAGGGTTGGAAATAAAAATTTTCAAGTGGTGGAAAAAGAGGTTGGAAAAATCTAATGATTGGTTTTACTAAAAGAAAATGAAGAAAAAGCATTATTGTCTTAGGTCAGGATTGGGTCTTTAAGTCCCAACCCTCGAAAATAGGGAAGTTTCAAGGGCGTGTCTTGAGTGAGATAACTTGCCCTTGAAGAGGGGGCTTAACTCGACATTTCCGTAAAGATGGCGAAATTATAATTTTTCTTGGACAATTTTCTTATTTTCTACAATTTTCATATTTTTATACTATTAATTAATTAACAATAATTATTTATATTAATATTAAGCAATACAATTAATTTCCTATAAATTTAATTACAAATTTTATTAAAAAATCTAATTTTTAATTATATATTGAACTTTACACATTATTTATTAATAAAAGTTATTTCTATTATTTATTTATTAATTTTAGATTATTTTTATAATAATTTATTAATAATAATGTATAAAATTCCATATATATTATTTTTATAATTAATATTTATTTTAACTAAAAGTTATTTAAATTTTTTATGTATAGGAAATATATCGATCAACAATCGATTATCGATTATCGATATTCGATATATTTAATTAATTAATTTTAAAAATTTGAATTATTAATTTAAAAAAAAAAGTTATCCATTTACAATTTATTAAATGTAAACTATTTTCTTATATTATTTTATTTATAAATAATGTAAAAGTTATTTTAATTATAAATAATAAGGAAAAATTATTATAAACAATATATTTTATAATGTACAATTATTTTTATAAAAAGAAAAATAATTGAATTTTAACTTTAAAAGATACAAAAAATTTAATATTTTTCAAATAGTTTTACATTATTTATTAATATTTTATTAATGTAAGGTTGAAAATAATATTTTATTTACAAAAATTATTGTTGTTAATTTTTAAATTGTAAATATTAATATTATTTTTCTATCTATACCGAGAAGAAAACTAAATATAATATATAAAGGAATTTATATTCTAAATTTAAAAGAAATCAGCACAATAGAGATCATAAAAGGGGCCGCTTAATGGGTTTCAGAGTCCCATAATCACCACGAGATATGATCTCTCCAGGTGATTTTTCGAAACAATCATTGTATATATATTGGACTTTCTTACTTTTGAATTTTATGATTTTATTTCTTTAAACTCGGAGTTTGTTGATTTTTGAGCTAAAGATATAAATATTGATTTTAATTCTTAAGATTTAAGAAAGTCCAATATATCTTCATAAATTTTTCTTATAATCTTTTTTAAAAGGAGAAAAAAAAAAAAAAATATATATATATATAATAAAATAATACAATTTAATATTTTCAAAATGATAACGTCACCGGACGTTACAGAAGCAAACGATCCTGCTGGCAAGCCTTTGTGACGAAGTTGATAACGATCCGTGCGGTCTAGGCCATTAAGATCGTAAATCGTATACTGAGGACTTCACCTTCTAGCGTCAAGGACTACCCTAAGATGGTACAAATTGTGGATACGTTGTTTCCAACACACGCAGAAGCTGTGGAAGTGGAACGTGGAGACACAGAATTAACCTTTGAATCCTTAAAAAGTCGTCATTGTTATTGATATTGTTATTGATATTGTTATTGTTATTGTTATTGTTATTGTTATTGTTATTGTTATTGTTATTGTTATTGTTATTGTTATTGTTATTGTTATTGTTATTGTTATTGTTATTGTTATTGTTATTGTTATTGTTATTGTTATTGTCATTGTTATTGTTATTGTTATTGATATTGATATTGATATTGATATTGATATTGATATTGATATTGTCATTGATAATGATATTGATATTGTTATTGATATTGTCATTGATAATGATATTGATATTGATATTGTTATTGTTATTGTTATTGTTATTGTTATTGTTATTGTTATTGTTATTGTTATTGTTATTGTTATTGTTATTGTTATTGAAGCAGCTATCAAACAGGAAATTGCATCCCCGGACTTGGAAATCAAAGTATTTTTGACAAAACCTAATAAAATGTCCGAAGTGATTGCAATCGTTGAGACTAGCTAGCTAGCAGCAAAGAGGCTGCTCAACATAACAAAGATCAAGATAGGTTGGGTAAAATGCAGAATTCGATCTAGAACCGAAGTGCCTACATGTTCAATTGCCTCAGCTACGGACATCAAGCAAGAAATTGTACAGGCCCAAATCGGACAAAACTGTATTTTAAATGTGACGAAGAGGGGCACAAGGGATTTCAGTGCAATTCAACACCATGTTGCGTCCTGTGTACGGAGAAAAAACTCGATAAGGAATTTGCAAATCATGTTACTGGAACAGGGAAGTGCCAAGTTTTTAGAGAAGAGCTCAGACATGAAAAGGAAAAGCAAGAAAGATGAGCAATGTACTCTAGGGGAACTTGAACAGAAGTCGAACGGCAACTGATTAGCTGTCCTAGATCCATCTTGAGAAACAGATTGACGTCCTGATACTATGTGATCAGTATAAAGATAGCGATAATCAAAATTGGTTTCGAGATAAGTTAAAAGCTGCCGCTATCTGGATAAGAAATGCGAATATAGTACCTGTAGACTATCATGGATCTGAAGAAGGCTTTGTATGGGTCCAGTGCGGCGATACTGTGTTTGTTAGCTGCTACTTCACTTCAAACGAAAGCATTAACGATTTCCAAAATAAATTGGACAAATTAGAAGATTTCCTTGTAGACACCAACTTACAAAAAATTGTAGCTGGTGATTTCAACGCAAAAGTGGTGGAATGGGGCATGCCATGCCCTGATTCAAGAGGTAAACGTGTGATGGAACTAGTTGCCGCAGAAGAGGCCTCCTTATTCTCAACGTGGGAAATACCACTACATTTAGGAGACCGGGATATACTAAAACGATACCTGACATTTCCCTTGCATCAGAGGAACTAGGGAAGTTCATTGAGAAATGGGATGTGACTGAGGAATTCACTAGAAGTGATCATCAGTATATTACTTTCCAAATTAGAAGCAACAAACCAGAGAATACTTCTCTTCGAAAGATAAAATTTAAATGGAACATAGCGAAAATCAACGAAGAGATTTTTAAGATGGAAATTAGAAGAAATGATACCATTATAATGGAAGCCCTTCGATTCGCCTCGACTAGAAAAGATACCGAAGCAGGAATAAATTTTGCTATGGATCTGTTTAATCGAACATGTGCTGCTGCCATACCCCGAAAATGGATTAAACCTAACCAAAGGCCAGTTTACTGGTGGAATCCTGAAATTGCCATGAAGAGAAAAACCTGCCTTGTACTTAGGAGAAGAGCGCAGCGTGCAAGGAAGAAGAATACTGATTTCGGTCAGAAACAACAAGAATATCTTCTTTCAAAAAAGGTGCTTAGAACGTCTATTAAGAGAAGCAAACGATCCTGCTGGCAAGCCTTTGTGAACGACGTTGATAACGATCCGTGCGGTCTAGGCCATTAAGATCGTAAATCGTAGACTGAGGAATTCACCTTCTAGCGTCAAGGACTACCCTAAGATGGTACAAATTGTGGATACGTTGTTTCCAACACACGCAGAAGCTGTGGAAGTGGAACGTGGAGACACAGAATTAACCTTTGAATCCTTAAAAAGTCGTCATTATTATTGATATTGTTATTGATATTGATATTGTTATTGTTATTGTTATTGTTATTGTTATTGTTATTGTTATTGTTATTGTTATTGTTATTGTTATTGTTCTTGTTATTGTTATTGTTATTGTTATTGTTATTGTTATTGTTATTGTTATTGTTATTGTTATTGTTATTGTTATTGTTATTGTTATTGTTATTGTTATTGTTATTGTTATTGTTATTGTTATTGTTATTGTTATTGTTATTGTTATTGTTATTGTTATTGTTATTGTTATTGTTATTGTTATTGTTATTGTTATTGTTATTGTTATTGTTATTGTTATTGTTATTGTTATTGTTATTGTTATTGTTATTGTTATTGTTATTGTTATTGTTATTGTTATTGTTATTGTTATTGTTATTGTTATTGTTATTGTTATTGTTATTGTTATTGTTATTGTTATTGTTATTGTTATTGTTATTGTTATTGTTATTGTTATTGTTACTGTTATTGTTATTGTTATTGTTATTGTTATTGTTATTGTCATTGATATTGATATTTATATTGATATTGATATTGATATTGATATTGTTATTGATATTGTCATTGATAATAATATTGATATTGATATTGTTATTGTTATTGTTATTGTTATTGTTATTGTTATTGTTATTGCTATTGCTATTGCTATTGCTATTGCTATTGCTATTGCTATTGCTATTGCTATTGCTATTGCTATTGCTATTGCTATTGCTATTGCTATTGCTATTGCTATTGCTATTGCTATTGCTATTGCTATTGCTATTGCTATTGCTATTGCTATTGCTATTGCTATTGCTATTGCTATTGCTATTGCTATTGCTATTGCTATTGCTATTGCTATTGCTATTGCTATTGCTATTGCTATTGCTATTGCTATTGCTATTGCTATTGCTATTGCTATTGCTATTGCTATTGCTATTGCTATTGCTATTGTTATTGTTATTGTTATTGTTATTGTTATTGTTATTGTTATTGTTATTGTTATTGTTATTGTTATTGTTATTGTTATTGTTATTGTTATTGTTATTGTTATTGTTATTGTTATTGTTATTGTTATTGTTATTGTTATTGTTATTGTTATTGTTATTGTTATTGTTATTGTTATTGAAGCAGCTAGCAAACAGGAAATTGCATCCCCGGACTTGGAAATCAAAGTATTTTTGACAAAACCTAATAAAATGTCCGAAGTGATTGCAATCGTTGAGACTAGCTAGCTAGCAGCAAAGAGGCTGCTCAACATAACAAAGATCAAGATAGGTTGGGTAAAATGCAGAATTCGATCTAGAACCGAAGTGCCTACATGTTTCAATTGCCTCAGCTACGGACATCAAGCAAGAAATTGTACAGGCCCAAATCGGACAAAACTGTGTTTTAAATGTGACGCAGAGGGGCACAAGGGATTTCAGTGAAATTCAACACCATGTTGCGTCCTGTGTACGGAGAAAAAACTCGATAAGGAATTTGCAAATCATGTTACTGGAACAGGGAAGTGCCAAGTTTTTAGAGAAGAGCTCAGAAATGAAAAGGAAAAGCAAGAAAGATGAGCAATGTACTCTAGGGGAACTGGAACAGAAGTCGAACGGCAACTGATTAGCTGTCCTAGATCCATCTTGAGAAACAGATTGACGTCCTAATACTATGTGATCAGTATAAAGATAGCGATAATCAAAATTGGTTTCGAGATAAGTTAAAAGCTGCCGCTATCTGGATAAGAAATGCGAATATAGTACCTGTAGACAATCATGGATCTGAAGAAGGCTTTGTATGGGTCCAGTGCGGCGATACTGTGTTTGTTAGCTGCTACTTCACTTCAAACGAAAGCATTAACGATTTCCAAAATAAATTGGACAAATTAGAAGATTTCCTTGTAGACACCAACTTACAAAAAATTGTAGCTGGTGATTTCAACGCAAAAGTGGTGGAATGGGGCATGCCATGCCCTGATTCAAGAGGTAAACGTGTGATGGAACTAGTTGCCAGAAGAGGCCTCCTTATTCTCAACGTGGGAAATACCACTACATTTAGGAGACCGGGATATACTAAAACGATACCTGACATTTCCCTTGCATCAGAGGAACTAGGGAAGTTCATTGAGAAATGGGATGTGACTGAGGAATTCACTGGAAGTGATCATCAGTATATTACTTTCCAAATTAGAAGCAACAAACCAGAGAATACTTCTCTTCGAAAGATAAAATTTAAATGGAACATAGCGAAAATCAACGAAGAGATTTTTAAGATGGAAATTAGAAGAAATGATACCATTATAATGGAAGCCCTTCGATTCGCCTCGACTAGAAAAGATACCGAAGCAGGAATAAATTTTGCTATGGATCTGTTTAATCGAACATGTGCTGCTGCCATACCCCGAAAATGGATTCAACCTAACCAAAGGCCAGTTTACTGGTGGAATCCTGAAATTGCCATGAAGAGAAAAACCTGCCTTGTACTTAGGAGAAGAGCGCAGCGTGCAAGGAAGAAGAATACTGATTTCGGTCAGAAACAACAAGAATATCTTCTTTCAAAAAAGGTGCTTAGAACGTCTATTAAGAGAAGCAAACGATCCTGCTGGCAAGCCTTTGTGAACGACGTTGATAACGATCCGTGGGGTCTAGGCCATTAAGATCGTAAATCGTAGACTGAGGACTTCACCTTCTAGCGTCAAGGACTACCCTAAGATGGTACAAATTGTGGATACGTTGTTTCCAACACACGCAGAAGCTGTGGAAGTGGAACGTGGAGACACAGAATTAACCTTTAAATCCTTAAAAAGTCGTCATTGTTATTGATATTGTTATTGTTATTGTTATTGTTATTGTTATTGTTATTGTTATTGTTATTGTTATTGTTATTGTTATTCTTATTGTTATTGTTATTGTTATTCTTATTGTTATTGTTATTGTTATTGTTATTGTTATTGTTATTGTTATTGTTATTGTTATTGTTATTGTTATTGTTATTGTTATTGTTATTGTTATTGAAGCAGCTAGCAAACAGGAAATTGCATCCCCGGACTTGGAAATCAAAGTATTTTTGACAAAACCTAATAAAATGTCCGAAGTGATTGCAATCGTTGAGACTAGCTAGCTAGCAGCAAAGAGGCTGCTCAACATAACAAAGATCAAGATAGGTTGGGTAAAATGCAGAATTCGATCTAGAACCGAAGTGCCTACATGTTTCAATTGCCTCAGCTACGGACATCAAGCAAGAAATTGTACAGGCCCAAATCGGACAAAACTGTGTTTTAAATGTGACGAAGAGGGGCACAAGGGATTTCAGTGCAATTCAACACCATGTTGCGTCCTGTGTACGGAGAAAAAGCTCGATAAGGAATTTGCAAATCATGTTCCTGGAAGACGGAAGTGCCAAGTTTTTAGAGAAGAGCTCAGAAATGAAAAGGAAAAGCAAGAATGATGAGCAATGTACTCTAGGGGAACTTGAACAGAAGTCGAACGGCAACTGATTAGCTGTCCTAGATCCATCGTGAGAAACAGATTGACGTCCTGATACTATGTGATCAGTATAAAGATAGCGATAATCAAAATTGGTTTCGAGATAAGTTAAAAGCTGCCGCTATCTGGATAAGAAATGCGAATATAGTACCTGTAGACAATCATGGATCTGAAGAAGGCTTTGTATGGGTCCAGTGCGGCGATACTGTGTTTGTTAGCTGCTACTTCACTTCAAACGAAAGCATTAACGATTTCCAAAATAAATTGGACAAATTAGAAGATTTCCTTGTAGACACCAACTTACAAAAAATTGTAGCTGGTGATTTCAACGCAAAAGTGGTGGAATGGGGCATGCCATGCCCTGATTCAAGAGGTAAACGTGTGATGGAACTAGTTGCCAGAAGAGGCCTCCTTATTCTCAACGTGGGAAATACCACTACATTTAGGAGACCGGGATATACTAAAACGATACCTGACATTTCCCTTGCATCAGAGGAACTAGGGAAGTTCATTGAGAAATGGGATGTGACTGAGGAATTCACTGGAAGTGATCATCAGTATATTACTTTCCAAATTAGAAGCAACAAACCAGAGAATACTTCTCTTCGAAAGATAAAATTTAAATGGAACATAGCGAAAATCAACGAAGAGATTTTTAAGATGGAAATAAGAAGAAATGATACCATTGTAATGGAAGCCCTTCGATTCGCCTCGACTAGAAAAGATACTGAAGCAGGAATAAATTTTGCTATGGATCTGTTTAATCGAACATGTGCTGCTGCCATACCCCGAAAATGGATTCAACCTAACCAAAGGCCAGTTTACTGGTGGAATCCTGAAATTGCCATGAAGAGAAAAACCTGCCTTGTACTTAGGAGAAGAGCGCAGCGTGCAAGGAAGAAGAATACTGATTTCGGTCAGAAACAACAAGAATATCTTCTTTCAAAAAAGGTGCTTAGAACGTCTATTAAGAGAAGCAAACGATCCTGCTGGCAAGCCTTTGAGAACGACGTTGATAACGATCCGTGGGGTCTAGGCCATTAAGATCGTAAATCGTAGACTGAGGACTTCACCTTCTAGCGTCAAGGACTACCCCAAGATGGTACAAATTGTGGATACGTTGTTTCCAACACACGCAGAAACTGTGGAAGTGGAACGTGGAGACACAGTATTAACCTTTGAATCCATAAAAAGTCGTCATTGTTATTGTTATTGTTATTGTTATTGTTATTGTTATTGTTATTGTTATTGTTATTGTTATTGATATTGTCATTGATAATAATATTGATATTGATATTGTTATTGTTATTGTTATTGTTATTGATAATAATATTGATATTGATATTGATATTGTTATTGTTATTGTTATTGTTATTGTTATTGTTATTGTTATTGTTATTGTTATTGTTATTGAAGCAGCTAGCAAACAGGAAATTGCATCCCCGGACTTGGAAATCAAAGTATTTTTGACAAAACCTAATAAAATGTCCGAAGTGATTGCAATCGTTGAGACTAGCTAGCTAGCAGCAAAGAGGCTGCTCAACATAACAAAGATCAAGATAGGTTGGGTAAAATGCAGAATTCGATCTAGAACCGAAGTGCCTACATGTTTCAATTGCCTCAGCTACGGACATCAAGCAAGAAATTGTACAGGCCCAAATCGGACAAAACTGTGTTTTAAATGTGACGAAGAGGGGCACAAGGGATTTCAGTGCAATTCAACACCATGTTGCGTCCTGTGTACGGAGAAAAAGCTCGATAAGGAATTTGCAAATCATGTTCCTGGAAGACGGAAGTGCCAAGTTTTTAGAGAAGAGCTCAGAAATGAAAAGGAAAAGCAAGAAAGATGAGCAATGTACTCTAGGGGAACTTGAACAGAAGTCGAACGGCAACTGATTAGCTGTCCTAGATCCATCGTGAGAAACAGATTGACGTCCTGATACTATGTGATCAGTATAAAGATAGCGATAATCAAAATTGGTTTCGAGATAAGTTAAAAGCTGCCGCTATCTGGATAAGAAATGCGAATATAGTACCTGTAGACAATCATGGATCTGAAGAAGGCTTTGTATGGGTCCAGTGCGGCGATACTGTGTTTGTTAGCTGCTACTTCACTTCAAACGAAAGCATTAACGATTTCCAAAATAAATTGGACAAATTAGAAGATTTCCTTGTAGACACCAACTTACCAAAAATTGTAGCTGGTGATTTCAACGCAAAAGTGGTGGAATGGGGCATGCCATGCCCTGATTCAAGAGGTAAACGTGTGATGGAACTAGTTGCCAGAAGAGGCCTCCTTATTCTCAACGTGGGAAATACCACTACATTTAGGAGACCGGGATATACTAAAACGATACCTGACATTTCCCTTGCATCAGAGGAACTAGGGAAGTTCATTGAGAAATGGGATGTGACTGAGGAATTCACTGGAAGTGATCATCAGTATATTACTTTCCAAATTAGAAGCAACAAACCAGAGAATACTTCTCTTCGAAAGATAAAATTTAAATGGAACATAGCGAAAATCAACGAAGAGATTTTTAAGATGGAAATAAGAAGAAATGATACCATTGTAATGGAAGCCCTTCGATTCGCCTCGACTAGAAAAGATACCGAAGCAGGAATAAATTTTGCTATGGATCTGTTTAATCGAACATGTGCTGCTGCCATACCCCGAAAATGGATTCAACCTAACCAAAGGCCAGTTTACTGGTGGAATCCTGAAATTGCCATGAAGAGAAAAACCTGCCTTGTACTTAGGAGAAGAGCGCAGCGTGCAAGGAAGAAGAATACTGATTTCGGTCAGAAACAACAAGAATATCTTCTTTCAAAAAAGGTGCTTAGAATGTTTATTAAGAGAAGCAAACGATCCTGCTGGCAAGCCTTTGTGAACGACGTTGATAACGATCCGTGGGGTCTAGGCCATTAAGATCGTAAATCGTAGACTGCGGACTTCACCTTCTAGCGTCAAGGACTACCCTAAGATGGTACAAATTGTGGATACGTTGTTTCCAACACACGCAGAAGCTGTGGAAGTGGAACGTGGAGACACAGAATTAACCTTTGAATCCTTAAAAAGTCGTCATTGTTATTGTTATTGTTATTGTTATTGTTATTGTTATTGTTATTGTTATTGTTATTGTTATTGTTATTGTTATTGCTATTGCTATTGTTATTGTTATTGTTATTGTTATTGTTATTGTTATTGTTATTGTTATTGTTATTGTTATTGTTATTGTTATTGTTATTGTTATTGTTATTGTTATTGTTATTGTTATTGTTATTGTTATTGTTATTGTTATTGTTATTGTTATTGTTATTGTTATTGTTATTGTTATTGTTATTGTTATTGTTATTGTTATTGTTATTGTTATTGTTATTGTTATTGTTATTGTTATTGTTATTGTTATTGAAGCAGCTAGCAAACAGGAAATTGCATCCCCGGACTTGGAAATCAAAGTATTTTTGACAAAACCTAATAAAATGTCCGAAGTGATTGCAATCGTTGAGACTAGCTAGCTAGCAGCAAAGAGGCTGCTCAACATAACAAAGATCAAGATAGGTTGGGTAAAATGCAGAATTCGATCTAGAACCGAAGAGCCTAAATGTTTCAATTGCCTCAGCTACGGACATCAAGCAAGAAATTGTACAGGACCAAATCGGACAAAACTGTGTTTTAAATGTGACGAAGAGGGGCACAAGGGATTTCAGTGAAATTCAACACCATGTTGCGTCCTGTGTACGGAGAAAAAACTCGATAAGGAATTTGCAAATCATGTTACTGGAACAGGGAAGTGCCAAGTTTTTAGAGAAGAGCTCAGAAATGAAAAGGAAAAGCAAGAAAGATGAGCAATGTACTCTAGGGGAACTGGAACAGAAGTCGAACGGCAACTGATTAGCTGTCCTAGATCCATCTTGAGAAACAGATTGACGTCCTGATACTATGTGATCAGTATAAAGATAGCGATAATCAAAATTGGTTTCGAGATAAGTTAAAAGCTGCCGCTATCTGGATAAGAAATGCGAATATAGTACCTGTAGACAATCATGGATCTGAAGAAGGCTTTGTATGGGTCCAGTGCGGCGATACTGTGTTTGTTAGCTGCTACTTCACTTCAAACGAAAGCATTAACGATTTCCAAAATAAATTGGACAAATTAGAAGATTTCCTTGTAGACACCAACTTACCAAAAATTGTAGCTGGTGATTTCAACGCAAAAGTGGTGGAATGGGGCATGCCATGCCCTGATTCAAGAGGTAAACGTGTGATGGAACTAGTTGCCAGAAGAGGCCTCCTTATTCTCAACGTGGGAAATACCACTACATTTAGGAGACCGGGATATACTAAAACGATACCTGACATTTCCCTTGCATCAGAGGAACTAGGGAAGTTCATTGAGAAATGGGATGTGACTGAGGAATTCACTGGAAGTGATCATCAGTATATTACTTTCCAAATTAGAAGCAACAAACCAGAGAATACTTCTCTTCGAAAGATAAAATTTAAATGGAACATAGCGAAAATCAACGAAGAGATTTTTAAGATGGAAATTAGAAGAAGTGATACCATTATAATGGAAGCCCTTCGATTCGCCTCGACTAGAAAAGATACCGAAGCAGGAATAAATTTTGCTATGGATCTGTTTAATCGAACATGTGCTGCTGCCATACCCCGAAAATGGATTCAACCTAACCAAAGGCCAGTTTACTGGTGGAATCCTGAAATTGCCATGAAGAGAAAAACCTGCCTTGTACTTAGGAGAAGAGCGCAGCGTGCAAGGAAGAAGAATACTGATTTCGGTCAGAAACAACAAGAATATCTTCTTTCAAAAAAGGTGCTTAGAACGTCTATTAAGAGAAGCAAACGATCCTGCTGGCAAGCCTTTGTGAACGACGTTGATAACGATCCGTGGGGTCTAGGCCATTAAGATCGTAAATCGTAGACTGAGGACTTCACCTTCTAGCGTCAAGGACTACCCCAAGATGGTACAAATTGTGGATACGTTGTTTCCAACACACGCAGAAGCTGTGGAAGTGGAACGTGGAGACACAGAATTAACCTTTGAATCCTTAAAAAGTCGTCATTGTTATTGTTATTGTTATTGTTATTGTTATTGTTATTGTTATTGTTATTGTTATTGTTATTGTTATTGTTATTGTTATTGTTATTGTTATTGTTATTGTTATTGTTATTGTTATTGTTATTGTTATTGTTATTGTTATTGTTATTGTTATTGTTATTGTTATTGTTATTGTTATTGTTATTGTTATTGAAGCAGCTATCAAACAGGAAATTGCATCCCCGGACTTGGAAATCAAAGTATTTTTGACAAAACCTAATAAAATGTCCGAAGTGATTGCAATCGTTGAGACTAGCTAGCTAGCAGCAAAGAGGCTGCTCAACATAACAAAGATCAAGATAGGTTGGGTAAAATGCAGAATTCGATCTAGAACCGAAGTGCCTAAATGTTTCAATTGCCTCAGCTACGGACATCAAGCAAGAAATTGTACAGGCCCAAATCGGACAAAACTGTGTTTTAAATGTGACGAAGAGGGGCACAAGGGATTTCAGTGAAATTCAACACCATGTTGCGTCCTGTGTACGGAGAAAAAACTCGATAAGGAATTTGCAAATCATGTTACTGGAACAGGGAAGTGCCAAGTTTTTAGAGAAGAGCTCAGAAATGAAAAGGAAAAGCAAGAAAGATGAGCAATGTACTCTAGGGGAACTGGAACAGAAGTCGAACGGCAACTGATTAGCTGTCCTAGATCCATCTTGAGAAACAGATTGACGTCCTGATACTATGTGATCAGTATAAAGATAGCGATAATCAAAATTGGTTTCGAGATAAGTTAAAAGCTGCCGCTATCTGGATAAGAAATGCGAATATAGTACCTGTAGACAATCATGGATCTGAAGAAGGCTTTGTATGGGTCCAGTGCGGCGATACTGTGTTTGTTAGCTGCTACTTCACTTCAAACGAAAGCATTAACGATTTCCAAAATAAATTGGACAAATTAGAAGATTTCCTTGAAGACACCAACTTACAAAAAATTGTAGCTGGTGATTTCAACGCAAAAGTGGTGGAATGGGGCATGCTATGCCCTGATTCAAGAGGTAAACGTGTGATGGAACTAGTTGCCAGAAGAGGCCTCCTTATTCTCAACGTGGGAAATACCACTACATTTAGGAGGCCGGGATATACTAAAACGATACCTGACATTTCCCTTGCATCAGAGGAACTAGGGAAGTTCATTGAGAAATGGGATGTGACTGAGGAATTCACTGGAAGTGATCATCAGTATATTACTTTCCAAATTAGAAGCAACAAACCAGAGAATACTTCTCTTCGAAAGATAAAATTTAAATGGAACATAGCGAAAATCAACGAAGAGATTTTTAAGATGGAAATTAGAAGAAATGATACCATTATAATGGAAGCCCTTCGATTTGCCTCGACTAGAAAAGATACCGAAGCAGGAATAAATTTTGCTATGGATCTGTTTAATCGAACATGTGCTGCTGCCATACCCCGAAAATGGATTCAACCTAACCAAAGGCCAGTTTACTGGTGGAATCCTGAAATTGCCATGAAGAGAAAAACCTGCCTTGTACTTAGGAGAAGAGCGCAGCGTGCAAGGAAGAAGAATACTGATTTCGGTCAGAAACAACAAGAATATCTTCTTTCAAAAAAGGTGCTTAGAACATCTATTAAGAGAAGCAAACGATCCTGCTGGGAAGCCTTTGTGAACGACGTTGATAACGATCCGTGGGGTCTAGGCCATTAAGATCGTAAATCGTAGTCTGAGGACTTCACCTTCTAGCGTCAAGGACTACCCTAAGATGGTACAAATTGTGGATACGTTGTTTCCAACACACGCAGAAGCTGTGGAAGTGGAACGTGGAGACACAGAATTAACCTTTGAATCCTTAAAAAGTCGTCATTGTTATTGTTATTGTTATTGTTATTGTTATTGTTATTGTTATTGTTATTGTTATTGTTATTGTTATTGTTATTGTTATTGTTATTGTTATTGTTATTGTTATTGTTATTGTTATTGTTATTGTTATTGTTATTGTTATTGTTATTGAAGCAGCTATCAAACAGGAAATTGCATCCCCGGACTTGGAAATCAAAGTATTTTTGACAAAACCTAATAAAATGTCCGAAGTGATTGCAATCGTTGAGACTAGCTAGCTAGCAGCAAAGAGGCTGCTCAACATAACAAAGATCAAGATAGGTTGGGTAAAATGCAGAATTCGATCTAGAACCGAAGTGCCTACATGTTTCAATTGCCTCAGCTACGGACATCAAGCAAGAAATTGTACAGGCCCAAATCGGACAAAACTGTGTTTTAAATGTGACGAAGAGGGGCACAAGGGATTTCAGTGAAATTCAACACCATGTTGCGTCCTGTGTACGGAGAAAAAACTCGATAAGGAATTTGCAAATCATGTTACTGGAACAGGGAAGTGCCAAGTTTTTAGAGAAGAGCTCAGAAATGAAAAGGAAAAGCAAGAAAGATGAGCAATGTACTCTAGGGGAACTTGAACAGAAGTCGAACGGCAACTGACTAGCTGTCCTAGATCCATCTTGAGAAACAGATTGACGTCCTGATACTATGTGATCAGTATAAAGAAAGCGATAATCAAAATTGGTTTCGAGATAAGTTAAAAGCTGCCGCTATCTGCATAAGAAATGCGAATATAGTACCTGTAGACAATCATGGATCTGAAGAAGGCTTTGTATGGGTCCAGTGCGGCGATACTGTGTTTGTTAGCTGCTACTTCACTTCAAACGAAAGCATTAACGATTTCCAAAATAAATTGGACAAATTAGAAGATTTCCTTGTAGACACCAACTTACAAAAAATTGTAGCTGGTGATTTCAACGCAAAAGTGGTGGAATGGGGCATGCCATGCCCTGATTCAAGAGGTAAACGTGTGATGGAACTAGTTGCCAGAAGAGGCCTCCTTATTCTCAACGTGGGAAATACCACTACATTTAGGAGACCGGGATATACTAAAACGATACCTGACATTTCCCTTGCATCAGAGGAACTAGGGAAGTTCATTGAGAAATGGGATGTGACTGAGGAATTCACTGGAAGTGATCATCAGTATATTACTTTCCAAATTAGAAGCAACAAACCAGAGAATACTTCTCTTCGAAAGATAAAATTTAAATGGAACATAGCGAAAATCAACGAAGAGATTTTTAAGATGGAAATTAGAAGAAATGATACCATTATAATGGAAGCCCTTCGATTCGCCTCGACTAGAAAAGATACCGAAGCAGGAATAAATTTTGCTATGGATCTGTTTAATCGAACATGTGCTGCTGCCATACCCCGAAAATGGATTCAACCTAACCAAAGGCCAGTTTACTGGTGGAATCCTGAAATTGCCATGAAGAGAAAAACCTGCCTTGTACTTAGGAGAAGAGCGCAGCGTGCAAGGAAGAAGAATACTGATTTCGGTCAGAAACAACAAGAATATCTTCTTTCAAAAAAGGTGCTTAGAACATCTATTAAGAGAAGCAAACGATCCTGCTGGGAAGCCTTTGTGAACGACGTTGATAACGATCCGTGGGGTCTAGGCCATTAAGATCGTAAATCGTAGTCTGAGGACTTCACCTTCTAGCGTCAAGGACTACCCTAAGATGGTACAAATTGTGGATACGTTGTTTCCAACACACGCAGAAGCTGTGGAAGTGGAACGTGGAGACACAGAATTAACCTTTGAATCCTTAAAAAGTCGTCATTGTTATTGTTATTGTTATTGTTATTGTTATTGTTATTGTTATTGTTATTGTTATTGTTATTGTTATTGTTATTGTTATTGTTATTGTTATTGTTATTGTTATTGTTATTGTTATTGTTATTGTTATTGTTATTGTTATTGTTATTGTTATTGTTATTGTTATTGTTATTGTTATTGTTATTGTTATTGTTATTGTTATTGTTATTGTTATTGTTATTGTTATTGTTATTGTTATTGTTACTGTTATTGTTATTGTTATTGTTATTGTTATTGTTATTGATATTGATATTTATATTTATATTGTTATTGATATTGTCATTGATAATAATATTGATATTGATATTGATATTGTTATTGTTATTGTTATTGTTATTGTTATTCTTATTGCTATTGTTATTGTTATTGTTATTTTTATTGTTATTGTTATTGTTATTGTTATTGTTATTGTTATTGTTATTGTTATTGTTATTGTTATTGTTATTGTTATTGTTATTGTTATTGTTATTGTTATTGTTATTGTTATTGTTATTGTTATTGTTATTGTTATTGTTATTGTTATTGTTATTGTTATTGTTATTGTTATTGTTATTGTTATTGTTATTGTTATTGTTATTGTTATTGTTATTGTTATTGTTATTGTTATTGTTATTGTTATTGCTATTGTTATTGTTATTGAAGCAGCTATCAAACAGGAAATTGCATCCCCGGACTTGGAAATTAAAGTATTTTTGACAAAACCTAATCCGAAGTGATTGCAATCGTTGAGACTAGCTAGCTAGCAGCAAAGAGGCTGCTCAACATAACAAAGATCAAGATAGGTTGGGTAAAATGCAGAATTCGATCTAGAACCGAAGTGCCTACATGTTTCAATTGCCTCAGCTACGGACATCAAGCAAGAAATTGTACAGGACCAAATCGGACAAAACTGTGTTTTAAATGTGACGAAGAGGGGCACAAGGGATTTCAGTGAAATTCAACACCATGTTGCGTCCTGTGTACGGAGAAAAAACTCGATAAGGAATTTGCAAATCATGTTACTGGAACAGGGAAGTGCCAAGTTTTTAGAGAAGAGCTCAGAAATGAAAAGGAAAAGCAAGAAAGATGAGCAATGTACTCTAGGGGAACTGGAACAGAAGTCGAACGGCAACTGATTAGCTGTCCTAGATCCATCTTGAGAAACAGATTGACGTCCTGATACTATGTGATCAGTATAAAGATAGCGATAATCAAAATTGGTTTCGAGATAAGTTAAAAGCTGCCGCTATCTGGATAAGAAATGCGAATATAGTACCTGTAGACAATCATGGATCTGAAGAAGGCTTTGTATGGGTCCAGTGCAACGATACTGTGTTTGTTAGCTGCTACTTCACTTCAAACGAAAGCATTAACGATTTCCAAAATAAATTGGACAAATTAGAAGATTTCCTTGAAGACACCAACTTACAAAAAATTGTAGCTGGTGATTTCAACGCAAAAGTGGTGGAATGGGGCATGCTATGCCCTGATTCAAGAGGTAAACGTGTGATGGAACTAGTTGCCAGAAGAGGCCTCCTTATTCTCAACGTGGGAAATACCACTACATTTAGGAGGCCGGGATATACTAAAACGATACCTGACATTTCCCTTGCATCAGAGGAACTAGGGAAGTTCATTGAGAAATGGGATGTGACTGAGGAATTCACTGGAAGTGATCATCAGTATATTACTTTCCAAATTAAAGCAACAAACCAGAGAATACTTCTCTTCGAAAGATAAAATTTAAATGGAACATAGCGAAAATCAACGAAGAGATTTTTAAGATGGAAATTAGAAGAAATGATACCATTATAATGGAAGCCCTTCGATTCGCCTCGACTAGAAAAGATACCGAAGCAGGAATAAATTTTGCTATGGATCTGTTTAATCGAACATGTGCTGCTGCCATACCCCGAAAATGGATTCAACCTAACCAAAGGCCAGTTTACTGGTGGAATCCTGAAATTGCCATGAAGAGAAAAACCTGCCTTGTACTTAGGAGAAGAGCGCAGCGTGCAAGGAAGAAGAATACTGATTTCGGTCAGAAACAACAAGAATATCTTCTTTCAAAAAAGGTGCTTAGAACATCTATTAAGAGAAGCAAACGATCCTGCTGGGAAGCCTTTGTGAACGACGTTGATAACGATCCGTGGGGTCTAGGCCATTAAGATCGTAAATCGTAGTCTGAGGACTTCACCTTCTAGCGTCAAGGACTACCCTAAGATGGTACAAATTGTGGATACGTTGTTTCCAACACACGCAGAAGCTGTGGAAGTGGAACGTGGAGACACAGAATTAACCTTTGAATCCTTAAAAAGTCGTCATTGTTATTGTTATTGTTATTGTTATTGTTATTGTTATTGTTATTGTTATTGTTATTGTTATTGTTATTGTTATTGTTATTGTTATTGTTATTGTTATTGTTATTGTTATTGTTATTGTTATTGTTATTGTTATTGTTATTGTTATTGTTATTGTTATTGTTATTGTTATTGTTATTGTTATTGTTATTGTTATTGTTATTGTTATTGAAGCAGCTATCAAACAGGAAATTGCATCCCCGGACTTGGAAATCAAAGTATTTTTGACAAAACCTAATAAAATGTCCGAAGTGATTGCAATCGTTGAGACTAGCTAGCTAGCAGCAAAGAGGCTGCTCAACATAACAAAGATCAAGATAGGTTGGGTAAAATGCAGAATTCGATCTAGAACCGAAGTGCCTACATGTTTCAATTGCCTCAGCTACGGACATCAAGCAAGAAATTGTACAGGCCCAAATCGGACAAAACTGTGTTTTAAATGTGACGAAGAGGGGCACAAGGGATTTCAGTGAAATTCAACACCATGTTGCGTCCTGTGTACGGAGAAAAAACTCGATAAGGAATTTGCAAATCATGTTACTGGAACAGGGAAGTGCCAAGTTTTTAGAGAAGAGCTCAGAAATGAAAAGGAAAAGCAAGAAAGATGAGCAATGTACTCTAGGGGAACTTGAACAGAAGTCGAACGGCAACTGATTAGCTGTCCTAGATCCATCTTGAGAAACAGATTGACGTCCTGATACTATGTGATCAGTATAAAGAAAGCGATAATCAAAATTGGTTTCGAGATAAGTTAAAAGCTGCCGCTATCTGCATAAGAAATGCGAATATAGTACCTGTAGACAATCATGGATCTGAAGAAGGCTTTGTATGGGTCCAGTGCGGCGATACTGTGTTTGTTAGCTGCTACTTCACTTCAAACGAAAGCATTAACGATTTCCAAAATAAATTGGACAAATTAGAAGATTTCCTTGTAGACACCAACTTACAAAAAATTGTAGCTGGTGATTTCAACGCAAAAGTGGTGGAATGGGGCATGCCATGCCCTGATTCAAGAGGTAAACGTGTGATGGAACTAGTTGCCAGAAGAGGCCTCCTTATTCTCAACGTGGGAAATACCACTACATTTAGGAGACCGGGATATACTAAAACGATACCTGACATTTCCCTTGCATCAGAGGAACTAGGGAAGTTCATTGAGAAATGGGATGTGACTGAGGAATTCACTGGAAGTGATCATCAGTATATTACTTTCCAAATTAGAAGCAACAAACCAGAGAATACTTCTCTTCGAAAGATAAAATTTAAATGGAACATAGCGAAAATCAACGAAGAGATTTTTAAGATGGAAATTAGAAGAAATGATACCATTATAATGGAAGCCCTTCGATTCGCCTCGACTAGAAAAGATACCGAAGCAGGAATAAATTTTGCTATGGATCTGTTTAATCGAACATGTGCTGCTGCCATACCCCGAAAATGGATTCAACCTAACCAAAGGCCAGTTTACTGGTGGAATCCTGAAATTGCCATGAAGAGAAAAACCTGCCTTGTACTTAGGAGAAGAGCGCAGCGTGCAAGGAAGAAGAATACTGATTTCGGTCAGAAACAACAAGAATATCTTCTTTCAAAAAAGGTGCTTAGAACATCTATTAAGAGAAGCAAACGATCCTGCTGGGAAGCCTTTGTGAACGACGTTGATAACGATCCGTGGGGTCTAGGCCATTAAGATCGTAAATCGTAGTCTGAGGACTTCACCCTCTAGCGTCAAGGACTACCCTAAGATGGTACAAATTGTGGATACGTTGTTTCCAACACACGCAGAAGCTGTGGAAGTGGAACGTGGAGACACAGAATTAACCTTTGAATCCTTAAAAAGTCGTCATTGTTATTGTTATTGTTATTGTTATTGTTATTGTTATTGTTATTGTTATTGTTATTGTTATTGTTATTGTTATTGTTATTGTTATTGTTATTGTTATTGTTATTGTTATTGTTATTGTTATTGTTATTGTTATTGTTATTGTTATTGTTATTGTTATTGAAGCAGCTATCAAACAGGAAATTGCATCCCCGGACTTGGAAATCAAAGTATTTTTGACAAAACCTAATAAAATGTCCGAAGTGATTGCAATCGTTGAGACTAGCTAGCTAGCAGCAAAGAGGCTGCTCAACATAACAAAGATCAAGATAGGTTGGGTAAAATGCAGAATTCGATCTAGAACCGAAGTGCCTACATGTTTCAATTGCCTCAGCTACGGACATCAAGCAAGAAATTGTACAGGCCCAAATCGGACAAAACTGTGTTTTAAATGTGACGAAGAGGGGCACAAGAGATTTCAGTGAAATTCAACACCATGTTGCGTCCTGTGTACGGAGAAAAAACTCGATAAGGAATTTGCAAATCATGTAACTGGAACAGGGAAGTGCCAAGTTTTTAGAGAAGAGCTCAGAAATGAAAAGGAAAAGCAAGAAAGATGAGCAATGTACTCTAGGGGAACTTGAACAGAAGTCGAACGGCAACTGATTAGCTGTCCTAGATCCATCTTGAGAAACAGATTGACGTCCTGATACTATGTGATCAGTATAAAGATAGCGATAATCAAAATTGGTTTCGAGATAAGTTAAAAGCTGCCGCTATCTGCATAAGAAATGCGAATATAGTACCTGTAGACAATCATGGATCTGAAGAAGGCTTTGTATGGGTCCAGTGCGGCGATACTGTGTTTGTTAGATGCTACTTCACTTCAAACGAAAGCATTAACGATTTCCAAAATAAATTGGACAAATTAGAAGATTTCTTTGTAGACACCAACTTACAAAAAATTGTAGCTGGTGATTTCAACGCAAAAGTGGTGGAATGGGGCATGCCATGCCCTGATTCAAGAGGTAAACGTGTGATGGAACTAGTTGCCAGAAGAGGCCTCCTTATTCTCAACGTGGGAAATACCACTACATTTAGGAGACCGGGATATACTAAAACGATACCTGACATTTCCCTTGCATCAGAGGAACTAGGGAAGTTCATTGAGAAATGGGATGTGACTGAGGAATTCACTGGAAGTGATCATCAGTATATTACTTTCCAAATTAGAAGCAACAAACCAGAGAATACTTCTCTTCGAAAGATAAAATTTAAATGGAACATAGCGAAAATCAACGAAGAGATTTTTAAGATGGAAATTAGAAGAAATGATACCATTATAATGGAAGCCCTTCGATTCGCCTCGACTAGAAAAGATACCGAAGCAGGAATAAATTTTGCTATGGATCTGTTTAATCGAACATGTGCTGCTGCCATACCCCGAAAATGGATTCAACCTAACCAAAGGCCAGTTTACTGGTGGAATCCTGAAATTGCCATGAAGAGAAAAACCTGCCTTGTACTTAGGAGAAGAGCGCAGCGTGCAAGGAAGAAGAATACTGATTTCGGTCAGAAACAACAAGAATATCTTCTTTCAAAAAAGGTGCTTAGAACATCTATTAAGAGAAGCAAACGATCCTGCTGGGAAGCCTTTGTGAACGACGTTGATAACGATCCGTGGGGTCTAGGCCATTAAGATCGTAAATCGTAGTCTGAGGACTTCACCTTCTAGCGTCAAGGACTACCCTAAGATGGTACAAATTGTGGATACGTTGTTTCCAACACACGCAGAAGCTGTGGAAGTGGAACGTGGAGACACAGAATTAACCTTTGAATCCTTAAAAAGTCGTCATTGTTATTGTTATTGTTATTGTTATTGTTATTGTTATTGTTATTGTTATTGTTATTGTTATTGTTATTGTTATTGTTATTGTTATTGTTATTGTTATTGTTATTGTTATTGTTATTGTTATTGTTATTGTTATTGTTATTGTTATTGTTATTGTTATTGTTATTGTTATTATTATTGAAGCAGCTATCAAACAGGAAATTGCATCCCCGGACTTGGAAATCAAAGTATTTTTGACAAAACCTAATAAAATGTCCGAAGTGATTGCAATCGTTGAGACTAGCTAGCTAGCAGCAAAGAGGCTGCTCAACATAACAAAGATCAAGATAGGTTGGGTAAAATGCAGAATTCGATCTAGAACCGAAGTGCCTACATGTTTCAATTGCCTCAGCTACGGACATCAAGCAAGAAATTGTACAGGCCCAAATCGAACAAAACTGTGTTTTAAATGTGACGAAGAGGGGCACAAGGGATTTCAGTGAAATTCAACACCATGTTGCGTCCTGTGTACGGAGAAAAAACTCGATAAGGAATTTGCAAATCATGTTACTGGAACAGGGAAGTGCCAAGTTTTTAGAGAAGAGCTCAGAAATGAAAAGGAAAAGCAAGAAAGATGAGCAATGTACTCTAGGGGAACTTGAACAGAAGTCGAACGGCAACTGATTAGCTGTCCTAGATCCATCTTGAGAAACAGATTGACGTCCTGATACTATGTGATCAGTATAAAGATAGCGATAATCAAAATTGGTTTCGAGATAAGTTAAAAGCTGCCGCTATCTGCATAAGAAATGCGAATATAGTACCTGTAGACAATCATGGATCTGAAGAAGGCTTTGTATGGGTCCAGTGCGGCGATACTGTGTTTGTTAGCTGCTACTTCACTTCAAACGAAAGCATTAACGATTTCCAAAATAAATTGGACAAATTAGAAGATTTCCTTGTAGACACCAACTTACAAAAAATTGTAGCTGGTGATTTCAACGCAAAAGTGGTGGAATGGGGCATGCCATGCCCTGATTCAAGAGGTAAACGTGTGATGGAACTAGTTGCCAGAAGAGGCCTCCTTATTCTCAACGTGGGAAATACCACTACATTTAGGAGGCCGGGATATACTAAAACGATACCTGACATTTCCCTTGCATCAGAGGAACTAGGGAAGTTCATTGAGAAATGGGATGTGACTGAGGAATTCACTGGAAGTGATCATCAGTATATTACTTTCCAAATTAGAAGCAACAAACCAGAGAATACTTCTCTTCGAAAGATAAAATTTAAATGGAACATAGCGAAAATCAACGAAGAGATTTTTAAGATGGAAATTAGAAGAAATGATACCATTATAATGGAAGCCCTTCGATTCGCCTCGACTAGAAAAGATACCGAAGCAGGAATAAATTTTGCTATGGATCTGTTTAATCGAACATGTGCTGCTGCCATACCCCGAAAATGGATTCAACCTAACCAAAGGCCAGTTTACTGGTGGAATCCTGAAATTGCCATGAAGAGAAAAACCTGCCTTGTACTTAGGAGAAGAGCGCAGCGTGCAAGGAAGAAGAATACTGATTTCGGTCAGAAACAACAAGAATATCTTCTTTCAAAAAAGGTGCTTAGAACATCTATTAAGAGAAGCAAACGATCCTGCTGGGAAGCCTTTGTGAACGACGTTGATAACGATCCGTGGGGTCTAGGCCATTAAGATCGTAAATCGTAGTCTGAGGACTTCACCTTCTAGCGTCAAGGACTACCCTAAGATGGTACAAATTGTGGATACGTTGTTTCCAACACACGCAGAAGCTGTGGAAGTGGAACGTGGAGACACAGAATTAACCTTTGAATCCTTAAAAAGTCGTCATTGTTATTGTTATTGTTATTGTTATTGTTATTGTTATTGTTATTGTTATTGTTATTGTTATTGTTATTGTTATTGTTATTGTTATTGTTATTGTTATTGTTATTGTTATTGTTATTGTTATTGTTATTGTTATTGTTATTGTTATTGTTATTGTTATTGTTATTGTTATTGTTATTGAAGCAGCTATCAAACAGGAAATTGCATCCCCGGACTTGGAAATCAAAGTATTTTTGACAAAACCTAATAAAATGTCCGAAGTGATTGCAATCGTTGAGACTAGCTAGCTAGCAGCAAAGAGGCTGCTCAACATAACAAAGATCAAGATAGGTTGGGTAAAATGCAGAATTCGATCTAGAACCGAAGTGCCTACATGTTTCAATTGCCTCAGCTACGGACATCAAGCAAGAAATTGTACAGGCCCAAATCGGACAAAACTGTGTTTTAAATGTGACGAAGAGGGGCACAAGGGATTTCAGTGAAATTCAACACCATGTTGCGTCCTGTGTACGGAGAAAAAACTCGATAAGGAATTTGCAAATCATGTTACTGGAACAGGGAAGTGCCAAGTTTTTAGAGAAGAGCTCAGAAATGAAAAGGAAAAGCAAGAAAGATGAGCAATGTACTCTAGGGGAACTTGAACAGAAGTCGAACGGCAACTGATTAGCTGTCCTAGATCCATCTTGAGAAACAGATTGACGTCCTGATACTATGTGATCAGTATAAAGATAGCGATAATCAAAATTGGTTTCGAGATAAGTTAAAAGCTGCCGCTATCTGCATAAGAAATGCGAATATAGTACCTGTAGACAATCATGGATCTGAAGAAGGCTTTGTATGGGTCCAGTGCGGCGATACTGTGTTTGTTAGCTGCTACTTCACTTCAAACGAAAGCATTAACGATTTCCAAAATAAATTGGACAAATTAGAAGATTTCCTTGTAGACACCAACTTACAAAAAATTGTAGCTGGTGATTTCAACGCAAAAGTGGTGGAATGGGGCATGCCATGCCCTGATTCAAGAGGTAAACGTGTGATGGAACTAGTTGCCAGAAGAGGCCTCCTTATTCTCAACGTGGGAAATACCACTACATTTAGGAGGCCGGGATATACTAAAACGATACCTGACATTTCCCTTGCATCAGAGGAACTAGGGAAGTTCATTGAGAAATGGGATGTGACTGAGGAATTCACTGGAAGTGATCATCAGTATATTACTTTCCAAATTAGAAGCAACAAACCAGAGAATACTTCTCTTCGAAAGATAAAATTTAAATGGAACATAGCGAAAATCAACGAAGAGATTTTTAAGATGGAAATTAGAAGAAATGATACCATTATAATGGAAGCCCTTCGATTCGCCTCGACTAGAAAAGATACCGAAGCAGGAATAAATTTTGCTATGGATCTGTTTAATCGAACATGTGCTGCTGCCATACCCCGAAAATGGATTCAACCTAACCAAAGGCCAGTTTACTGGTGGAATCCTGAAATTGCCATGAAGAGAAAAACCTGCCTTGTACTTAGGAGAAGAGCGCAGCGTGCAAGGAAGAAGAATACTGATTTCGGTCAGAAACAACAAGAATATCTTCTTTCAAAAAAGGTGCTTAGAACATCTATTAAGAGAAGCAAACGATCCTGCTGGGAAGCCTTTGTGAACGACGTTGATAACGATCCGTGGGGTCTAGGCCATTAAGATCGTAAATCGTAGTCTGAGGACTTCACCTTCTAGCGTCAAGGACTACCCTAAGATGGTACAAATTGTGGATACGTTGTTTCCAACACACGCAGAAGCTGTGGAAGTGGAACGTGGAGACACAGAATTAACCTTTGAATCCTTAAAAAGTCGTCATTGTTATTGTTATTGTTATTGTTATTGTTATTGTTATTGTTATTGTTATTGTTATTGTTATTGTTATTGTTATTGTTATTGTTATTGTTATTGTTATTGTTATTGTTATTGTTATTGTTATTGTTATTGTTATTGTTATTGTTATTGTTATTGTTATTGAAGCAGCTATCAAACAGGAAATTGCATCCCCGGACTTGGAAATCAAAGTATTTTTGACAAAACCTAATAAAATGTCCGAAGTGATTGCAATCGTTGAGACTAGCTAGCTAGCAGCAAAGAGGCTGCTCAACATAACAAAGATCAAGATAGGTTGGGTAAAATGCAGAATTCGATCTAGAACCGAAGTGCCTACATGTTTCAATTGCCTCAGCTACGGACATCAAGCAAGAAATTGTACAGGCCCAAATCGGACAAAACTGTGTTTTAAATGTGACGAAGAGGGGCACAAGGGATTTCAGTGAAATTCAACACCATGTTGCGTCCTGTGTACGGAGAAAAAACTCGATAAGGAATTTGCAAATCATGTTACTGGAACAGGGAAGTGCCAAGTTTTTAGAGAAGAGCTCAGAAATGAAAAGGAAAAGCAAGAAAGATGAGCAATGTACTCTAGGGGAACTTGAACAGAAGTCGAACGGCAACTGA